>NW_022589717.1:45099687-45108110 GCF_004348235.1 Phoca vitulina | reverse complement strand
CTTTCTTTCTTTCTTTCTTTCTTTCTTTCTTTCTTTCTTTCTTTCTTCTTCTTTCTTTTTCTTTCTTTCTCTTTCTTTCTTCTTTCTGGAATAGTTTGAGGAAAATAGTTATTTAATTCTTTGTATGTTTGGTAGAATTCATCTGTGAATACATGTGGTCCTGGGCTTTTGTTTGTTGAGAGTTCCTTGATTACTGATTCAATTTTGTCACTAGTAATTGTTCTGCTCAGATTTTCTATTTATTTCTATTTGGAAGAGTGGATGCTTCTAGGAATTTATCCATTTCTTCTAGGTTGTCCAGTTTGTTGGCATATAATTTTTTGTAGTTGTCTCCCATAATCCTTTGTGTTCTGTGATATCAGTTCTTACTTCTCCTCCTTAATTTCTGATTTTATTTATTGAGTTCTCTCTTTTCTTTTTACTGAGTCTGGCTAAAGGTCCACTCTGATCTTTATTATTTCCTTCCTTCTATTAACTTTGGGCTTTGTTTGTTCTTTTTCTAGATCTCTTAGTTGTAAGGTTAGATTGTTATTTGAAATTGAGATTTAATGTATAGTTTTAGAAACTGGCCAATTATTTTTTAGATTGGCAATACCATTTTACATTCTTGTCAGAAATGTGTGAGTGATCTAGTTTCTCCACATCTTTGCCAACATTTGGTATTGCCAAATTTTTTTATTTTTTTCAAACTGATAGATGTGTAGTAATATATCGTTATGGTCTCAAATTGTATTTGCCTTACAGTTAATGATGATGAACATCTTTTAACATACTTACTTGTCATCAGTGTATTCTCTTCAGTAAAAGAAGACATGTTTGTGTCTTTTGTCAATTTTTAATTGGATTGTTTATTTTGTTAATGGTCAGGTTTGAGAATTCTTTATATATTTTAAATCAGATATATAATTTTTTAAAATGTGTGTCATTTCATCCCTTTAACAGTCTTTTGCACAGAAAAAAGTCTTTAGTTTTGATGATGTTCAATATATCTATTTTTTCAATGAAATGGTTGACCATTTTATTATCAAGTGTTAGAGCTCTTTATCTCAGGATAAATCTAAAATATTTTTCTCCTGAAATTTTTCCTAAAAGTTTTAGCTTTACATTTAAGTCCATGATTCATTATGAATTAATGTTTATGTAAGATTTGGTTTGATTTTATTCATTGATTAAATTTTTTGTCTATGAATGTTCAATTGTGTCAGTATCATTTGTTTAAAAGGCTATACTGCCAGGGGTGCCTGGGTGGCTCAATTGGTTAAGCGACTGCCTTCGGCTCAGGTCATGATCCTGGAGTCCTGGGATCGAGTCCCACATCAGGCTCCCTGCTCAGCAGGGAGTCTGCTTCTCCCTCTGGCCCTGCTCCCTCTCATGCTCTCTGTGTCTCATTCTCTCTCTTCAAATAAATAAATAAAATCTTAAAAAAATAAAATAAAATAAAAAGGCTATTCTTCCTTTATTGAATTGCTCTTACTCTTTTGCCGAAAATAATTTGGGTATATTGTGTGAATCTAACCATGTATATACTATACATTACTATAGTATATGATTATATACTATTCTATTATAAGCCTTAAGTTTGGGTAGAGTGACACTTCCCACTTTTTCTTTTCAATATTGTTTTGGCTTTAGGGTTTATGCTTTTCCATATACATTTTAGAATAAGCTTGTCTATGTCAACAAAAAACATGTGATAGTAATTATATTATAGTTACAGATTAATTTGCAGGGAATTGATATTTTTACAATGTTGAGTCTTCAATCCATGGACACATTATTTATTTTCATTTATTTAGGTCTTCTTTCATTTCTTTTATGAGTACTTTATAAATTTCAGGATGTAAATCATATACATGGCTTGTCAAGTATACATCAAAGTATTTCATTTGCATGAGAACACTTGTACCTGGTATTGTGTTTTTAATTCAGTTTCCACGTGTTCATTTTTAATATATAGAAATAAAATTGATTTATTTGTGTTGATCTTTTATCCTGAAACCTGCTGATCTTGTTCCTTAGTTCTGGACTTTTTTTGTTGTTGTTGATTCTTTAGGCTATTATATTCCTTAGCATATTCCATACTTGACGATCATGACATCTGCAAATAGGGACAGTTTCTTTTTTTTTTTTTTTTTTTTAAAGATTTTATTTATTTATTTGAGACAGAGAGAATGAGAGAGAGAGAGAGCACATGAGAGGGGTGAGGGTCATAGGGAGAAGCAGGCTCCCTGCCGAGCAGGGAGCCCGATGCGGGACTCGATCCAGGGACTCCAGGATCATGACCTGAGCCGAAGGCAGTCGCTTAACCAACTGAGCCACCCAGGCGCCCAAATAGGGACAGTTTCATTTCTGTCTTTCAGAACTGCAAGACTTTTATATCTTCTTCATGCCTATTATAATGAATAAGACTTCTAGTGCTATGATGAATAAATATGTGAGAGTGGACATACCTACAAATCTTAGGAGGCAGTTATGCAGTTTTCTACCATTAAGATGATGTTAGCTGTAGAATTTTTGTGAGTGCTTTTTATCAAGTTCTCTTTTATTCCTAACTTGCTGAGATTTATTATTTTTTTATCATGATGGGTTTTACATTGTATCAAAAGTTTCTTATGCATCAACTAATTTGATCAAGAGTTATTCTTCTTGGGAGCAAGATGGCAGAGGAGTAGGAGACCTGAATTTCGTCTGGTCTCAGGAATTCACCCGGATAGGAATCAAACCATTCTGAACACCTACAAACTCAACAGGAGATCAAAGAAAAGAATAGCAACAACTCTCTGAACAGAAAAGCGACCACTTTCTGGAAGGTAGGACGTGCGGAGAAGTGATTCCAAGGTGATATTCAGGAGGATAGATGGCGGGGAAGGGGGCCTCTGTCCGCCGCTTCTGGCAAGTGATAGAGGCCCGGAGCACAAAATCAGAACTTTTAGAAGTCTGCTCCGATGAGGAACATCGCTCTAGTGGCTAAGGGGGGCGTAGAACCCTCGTGGGACAGTGTGGTCTCAGGACCCTCGGGGTCACAGAAAGACCAGGGGTGCTTGAGTGAAGCAGAGCTCCCAGGTATCAGAGTGGGGAAGCCGGCTGCAGAGACGGAGCCAAGGAGTGGGCTCTCAGCTCAGGGTTGCCATAAACCGTGATCCGCGGCACAGTCGGGCCACTGCTCTTCCAGCAGGGACCCAACAAGTGGGAGATCTGGGGAGACTCCCCTTCTTTGCCCGGGAGGGGCGGCGCGGGAGCGCACTGCAGGGATCTGCTGGGTTTGGAGACTCCACAATGAGTCAGGTGCCAGAGATAGAAATGCTCGGTCACAGGCCGGGTGAGCACGGAGTGCGGCCGGAGACCGGGGAGATGGGACTGACTGACTGCTTTTCTCTGGGGGCTCATGGAGGAGCGGGGCCCTGAGTTCTCAGCTCCTCCGGCGCAGAGATTGGGAGGCCGCCATTTTCACTCTCGTCCTCCAAAGCTGTACCAAAAGCTTGCAGGGAACAAAAACTCCCGAGAGCAAACCCGAGCAGATTAATTACCCTGGACCAGGCAAGGGCGGGGCAATTCCACCTCCCGCAAAGACATTTGGGAACCATGAAAATAGGCCCCTCCCCCAGAAGATCAGCAAGAACCACCAGCCAAGACCAAGTTTACCCATCAATGAGAACGGCAGAACTCCAGAACTAGGGGAATAATGCACATAGAATCCATGGCTTTTTTCCCATGATTCTTTAGTCTTTCAAAGTTAATTTTTTTAACTGTTTTTTTTTTTTTTTAATTTTTCTTTTTCCCTTTTTCAACCAACATCTTATCATTCCCTTCTTTAAAAAACATTTTTATTTTTCATTTTTACAGTCATATTCTATCCCTTCATAGTAGTTACCCTTATTTTTGGCATTATATATATAAGTTGTTCTCTCTTTAAAATTCTGAGATACACTTTCTTCTAACAAGTCAAAATATACCCTAAATCTCTAGTGATGGCTTTGTTCTAGTCTCCTGCCTGATCACATTCTCTTCTTTTTTTTTTTAAACCTCTTCTTTCTTTTTTCAAACAACTTCTTATCAATTCCTTTTATAAAATTTTTTTATAGTTTTCATCTTTATAGTCATATTCCATCCCTTCATCGTATCAACCCTTATTTTTGTACATATATAAGTTTTTCTTTCTTTAAAATTTTGGAGGCACGTTCTTCTAACAGACCAAAATACACCCAAAATCTAGTGTGGGGCACTGATCTATGCACCAGCCTGATCATATTTGATCATATTCTGTTTTATTTTTGTTCTGTTTTTATTTGTTTTTATCTTTTTCTTTTTCTTTTTTTTTTTCTTTTTCTTTTTTCTCTCTTTCCCTTTCTTTTCCCCTGGTTTCAGGTCTTTTCTGATTTGTTTAGAGTATATTTTCTGGGGACGTTTTTACCCTGTTAGCATTTTGTTCTCTCATTCATCTATTCTCCTCTGGACAAAATGACAAGATGGAAAAAAATCACCTCAACAAAAAGAACAAGAGGTAGTACCGACTGCCAGGGACCAACTCAATACGGACATTAGTACAGTGTCGGACCTAGAGTTCAGAATCATGATTTTAAAGATACTAGCTGGGCTTGAAAAAAGCATGGAAGTTATTAGAGAAACCCTTTCTGGAGAAATAAAAAAACTAAAATCTAATCAAGTCAAAATAAAAAGGCTATTAATGAGGTGCAATCAAAAATGAGGGCACTAACTGCTAGGATAAATGAGGCAGAAGAGAGAATCAGTGATATAGAAGACCAAATGATGGAAAATAAAGAAGCTGAGAAAAAGAAAGATAAACAACTACCGGACCACGAGGGCAGAATTCGAGAGATAAGTGATACCATAAGACGAAACAACACTAGAATAATTGGGATCCCAGAAGAAGAAGAAAGAGAGAGAGGGGCAGAAGGTATATTGGAGCAAATTATAGCTGAGAACTTCCCTAATTTGGGAAAAGAAACAGGCATCAAAATCCAGGAGGCACAGAGAACCCCTCTCAAAATCAATAAAAATAGGTCAACACCCCAACATCTAATAGTAAAACTTACGAGTCTCAGAAACAAAGAGAAAATCCTGACAGCAGCTCGGGAGAAGAGATATGTAAACTACAATGGTGGAAACATTAGATTGGCAACAGACCTATCCACAGAGACCAGGCAGGCCAAAAAAGACTGGCATAATATATTCAGAGCACTAAACGAGAAAAATATGCAGCCAAGAATACTATATCCAGCTAGGCTGTCATTGAAAATAGAAGGAGAGAGGGACGCCTGGGTGGCTCAGTTGGTTAAGCGTCTGCCTTCAGCTCAGGTCATGATCCCAGGGTCCTGGGATCAAGTCACGCATTGGGCTCCCTGCTCTGTGGGGAGCCTGCTTCTCCCTCTGCCTCTGCCTCTGTCCTCTCATGAATAAATAAATAAAATCTTTAAAAAAAAAAAAAAGAAAATAGAAGGAGAGATAAAAAGCTTCCAGGACAAACAAAAACTAAAGGAATTTGCAAACACGAAACCAGCCCTACAAGAAATATTGAAAGGGGTCCTCTAAGCAAAGAGAGAGCCTAAAAGCAACATAGACCAGAAAGGAACACAGACAATATACAGTAACAGTCACCTTACAGGCAATACAATGGCACTAAATTCCTATCTTTCAATGGTTACCCTGAATGTAAATGGGCTAAATGCCCCAATCAAAAGACACAGGCTATCAGATTGGATTAAAAAACAAGACCCATTGATATGCTGTCTGCAAGAGAATCATTTTAGACCCAAAGACACCCCCAGATTGAAAGTGAGGGGCTGGAAAATAATCTACCATGCTAATGGACACCAAAAGAAAGCTGGGGTGGCAAACCTTATATCAGACAAATTAGATTTTAAACCAAAGACTGTAATGAGAGATGAGGAAGGACACTATATCCTACTTAAAGGGTCTAGCCAACAAGAAGATCTAACAATTGTAAATATCTATGCCCCTAACATGGGAGCAGCAATTATATAAAGGCAATTAACAAAAGCAAAGAAACACATCAACAACAATACAATAATAGTGGGGGACTTTAACACCCCCCTCACTGAAATGGACAGATCATCTAAGCAAAAGATCAACAAGGAAATAAAGACTTTAAATGACACACTGGACCAAATGGACTTCACAGACATATTCAGAACATTCCATCCCAAAGCAACGGAATACACATTCTTCTCTAGTGCCCATGGAACATTCTCCAGAATAGATCACATCCTAGGTCACAAATCAGGTCTCAACTGGTACCAAAAGATTGGGATTATTCCCTGCCTATTTTCAGACCACAATGCTTTGAAACTAGAACTCAGTCATAAGAGAAAAGTCGGAAAGAATTCAAATACATGGAGGCTAAAGAGCATCCTACTAAAGAATGAATGGGTCAACCAGGAAATTAAAGAAGAATTAAAAAAATTCATGGAAACAAATGAAAAGGAAAACACAACTGTTCAAAATCTTTGGGATGCAGCAAAGGCAGTCCTAAGAAGAAAGTACATAGCAATACAAGCCTTTCTCAAGAAACAAGAAAGGTCTCAAATACACAAACTAACCCTACACCTAAAGGAGCTAGACAAAAAACAGCAAATAAAGCCTAAACCCAGCAGGAGAAGATAAATAATAAAGATCAGAGCAGAAATCAATGAAATAGAAACAAAAAGAACAGTAGAACAGATCAACGAAACTAGGATCTGGTTCTTTAAAAGAATTAACAAGATTGATAAACCGCTGGCCAGACTTATCAAAAAGAAAAGAGAAATTACCCAAATCAACAAAATCATGAATGAAAGAGGAGAGATCACAACCAACACCAAAGAAATACAAACAAGGATAAGAACATATTATGAGCAACTATATGCCAGCAAATTAGATAATCTGGAAGAAATGGATGCATTCCTAGAGATGTATCAACTACCAAAACTGAACCAGGAAGAAATAGAAAACCTGAACAGACCTATAACCACTAAGGAAATTGAAGCAGTCATCAAAAATCTCCCAACAAACAAAAGCCCTGGGCCAGATGGCTTCCCAGGGGAATTCTACCAAACATTTAAAGAAGAATTAATACTTATTCTTCTGAAACTGTTCCAAAAAATAGAAATGGAAGGAAAACTTCCAAATTCGTTTTATGAGGCCACCATTACCTTGATCCCCAAACCAGACAGAGACCCCATCAAAAAGGAGAATTACAGACCAATATCCTTGATGAACATGGATGCAAAAATTCTCACCAAAATACTAGCCAATAGGATCCAACAGTACATTAAAAGGATTATTCACCATGACCAAATGGGATTTATCCCTGGGCTGCAAGTTTGGCTCAACATCCACAAATCAATCAACGTGATACAATACATTAACAAAAGAAAGAACAAGAACCATAGGATCCTCTCAAACGGTGCAGAAAAAGCATTTGACAAAGTGCAGCATCCTTTCTTGATCAAAACTCTTCAGAGTATAGGGATAGAGGGTACGTACCTCAGAATCATAAAGGCCATCTATGAAAAACCCACAGCGGATATCATTCTCAATGGGGAAAAACTGAGAGCTTTCCCGTAAGGTCAGGAACACGGCAGGGATGTCCACTATCACCACTGCTATTCAACATAGTATTAGAAGTCCTAGCCACAGCAATCAGACAACAAAAAGAAATCAAAGGCATCCAAATCGGCAAAGAAGAAGTCAAACTCTCACTCTTTGCAGATGTTATGATACTTTATGTGGAAAACCCAAAAGACTCCACCCCACAACTGCTAGAACTCATAGAGGAATTCAGTAAAGTGGCAGGATAGAAAATCAATGCACAGAAATCAGTGGCATTCCTATACACCAACAACAAGACAGAAGAAAGAGAAATTAAGGAGTCGATCCCATTTACAATTGCACCCAAAATGGTAAGATACTTAGGAATAAATCTAGACCAAAGAGGCAAAGAATCTGTACTCAGAAAACTATAAAATACTCATGAAAGAAATTGAGGAAGACACAAAGAAATGGAAAAAATTTCCATGCTCATGGACTAGAAGAACAAATATTGTGAATATGTCAATGCTACCTAGAGCAATCTACACATTCAATGCAATCCCCATCAAAATACCATCCACTTTCTTCAAAGAAATGGAGCAAATAATCCTAAAATTTGTATGGAACCAGAAAAGACCCCGAATAGCCAGAGGAAGGTTGAAAAAGAAAAGCAAAGCTGGCAGCATCACAATTCCGGACTTCCAGCTCTATTACAAAGCTGTCATCATCAAGACAATATGGTACTGGCACAAAAACAGACACATAGATCAATGGAACAGAATAGAGAGGCCAGGAATGGACCCTCAACTCTATGGTCAGCTAATCTTTGACAAAGCAGGAAAGAATGTCCAATGGAAAAAAGACAGTCTCTTCAA
>NW_022589717.1:45061290-45099287 GCF_004348235.1 Phoca vitulina | reverse complement strand
TCCTAGAAACATTGCCAAAGACAAGGGAAGCAAGGGCTAAAATGAACTATTGGGACTTCATCAAGATAAAAAGCTTTTGCACAGCAAAGGAAACAGTCAACAAAACCAAAAGACAACCGACAGAATGGGAGAAGATATTTGCAAATGACATATCAGATAAAGGGCTAGTATCCAAAATCTATAAAGACCTTATCAAACTCAACACCCAAAGAACAAATAATCCAATCAAGAAATTGGCAGAAGACATGAACAGACATTTTTCCAAAGAAGACACCCAAATGGCCAACAGACACATGAAAAAGTTCTCAACATCGCTCGGCATTAGGGAAATTCAAATCAAAACCCAGTGAGATACCACCTCACACCAGTCAGAATGGCTAAAATTAACCATTAATTTTAAGTCAGGAAATGACAGATGTTGGTGGGGATGCAGAGAAGAGGGAACCCTCCTACATTGTTGGTGGGAATGCAAGCTGGTGCAGCCACTCTGGAAAACAATATGGATGTTCCTCAGAAAGTTGAAAATAGAGGTACCCTATGACCCAGCAATTGCACTACTGGGTATTTACCCCAAAGATACAAATGTAGGGATCCTAAGAGGTATGTGTACCCTGATGTTTATAGTAGCAATGTCCACAATAGCCAAACTATGGAAAGAGCCAAGATGTCCATCGAGAGATGAATGGATAAAGAAGTGGTATAGATATACAATGGAATATTATGCAGCCATCAAAAGGAATGAGATCTTGCCATTTGCAACGACGTGGATGGAACTGGAGGGTGTTATGTTGAGCGAAATAAGTCTCAGAGTAAGACATGTATCATATGACCTCACTGATATGAGGAATTCTTAATCTCAGGAAACAAACTGAGGGTTGCTGGAGTTGGGGGGGGGGATGGGGTGGCTGTGTGATAGACATTCGGGAGGGTATGTGCTATGGTGAGTGCTGTGAATTGTGCAAGACTGTTGAATCACAGATCTGTACCTCTGAAACAAATAATGCAATATATGTTAAGAAAAAAAAAAAAGAAGAAGATAGCAGGAGGGGAAGAATGAAGGGGGGAAATTGGAGGGGGAAACGGACCATGAGAGACGATACCCTCTGAAAAACAATCTGAGGGTTCTAGAGGGGAAGGGGGTGGGAGAATGGGTTAGCCTGGTGATGGTTATTAAAAATGGCATGTTCTGCATGGAGCATTGGGTGTTATGCACAATGAATCATGGAACACTACATCAAAAACTAATGATGTAATGTATGGTGATTAACATAACAATAAAAAATTTTAAAAAGAGTTTTTCTTCTTTAGCTTGAGATGATAGATTGCAGTGATTGATTTAAAATACTGATCTAGACTTGAATACCTGCAATAATTGCACTTGATCATAGTATATAATTCTTGGTATATATTTTGAATTTAATTGGAATATTTTGTTGGGGATGTTTGTGTCTAAGCACATGAAAGATATTACTATATAATATTCTTTTTTTTACATTCATTCTCTGGATTTGTCATTAGGTTAAAACTGACCTCATAAATTGAATTGTGAAGTTTCTCTGATCTTCTTGAAGAGATTGTGTAAAATTGGTGTTAATTTTTCTTCAAATATTTTGTAGAAATCACCAATGAAATGATCTGGGCCTGAAACTTTTAAATTGTGTTCAATTTAATTAATGGATGTTGGAACTATTCTCTTAGGTTGTCTCTTCCATCTTGGCTGAATTTTGGTAGTTTGTGGTTCTGAAAGATTCATGAATGTATGAGCATAAAGATGCTTATTGAATTTCCTTTTTATCCTTTTAACAACTGTGGGGTTTGTAATGATACCCCCTCTATCTATGATTTGTGTTTTCTCTTTTATATTTTTGTCATACTTGCTAGAGATTCATCAATTTTATTGATGTTTTTCAAGACCAAGCTTTTATTTATTGATTTTCCTTTATTGTTTTTCTATTTTTAATTTTATTTTTTCTGCCATTATCTCCATTATTTCTTTCCTTTTGCTTTCTTTGGATGTATTTTATTCTTTTTTTTTTCCTAGGTTCTTGGGATAAGAACTTAAGTTTAAGACCGTTTTTGTACTACTGTATGCACTTAGTGCTACTGTTTTCCTTTCAGTACTAATCTAGCTATGTTTAGCTACCCTCTATGTTTTGATATGGTATATTTTTATTTTCATTTAGTTCTATACTTTCTTTGAGACTTTCTCTTAGACCCAAGACTTATTTATTTAATTTTCCCATGTTTGGAGATTTTGTTATTGCCTTTTCTTCCTGGTTGCTTATTTGATTCCACTAGGCTCAGAGAACACACTGTACGATTCTGACTTTTATAAACTTGTTATTTGTATTATGGCCTAAGATATGATTTCCTTGGTGAGTATTACATAGGAACTTAAAAAAATTTTTTTTTCTTCTGCCTTTATTTAACTGCTTTATATGTGTCAATTAGATCTTGTTACTTGGTTGTGTTATTCAGATCTTTTGTATCTTTGCTTTTTTGTGTGTAATAATTCTACCAGTTGCTGAGAGGCAAATATTAACATCTTCAATCATAATTATAGATTTATATATTTCTCCTTTCAGCTCTACATTTTTTTGCTTTTTGAATTTTGAGATTGTTGTTTGTTTGACATGTCCACACTTAAGATTGTATAACTTTCTGGTGAATTGATCCTTTCATCATTATTTCATTTCCTACTTTGTCAATAGAAGTGTTCTTTGCTCTAAAGTCTACTTCATTAGTTAGTAATAAGACTGCTTCTTTATTTTTTTTTATTAACATTTTCATGATATCTATTTCCAGACTTTTATTTCAATATACCTATGCTATTGAGTATGAAGTGAATTTTTGCAAACACATAGTTGGATCATACTTTTGTACCTATTTTGCCAATCTCTGTCTTTGGTGTATATAGATTTTTACACTTAAGGTAATTATTGGTATTATAGTACTTAAAGTCTGCCATTTTATTCTTTTTTTCTGTTTGCTTCTTCTGTATTTTTGTTCCTCTGTTAGTGGGACTCCCTATCTATTGCCCTTGATAGTGGTGCCAAACTCATCTTATGTTGTTCAGAGGACTCCTATTTAGTCTGGAGGAGGAATGAGCCTATCCGGGCTGCATTCCAATCCCAGGTTGGGAAATGCCAGACCTGTTCAGTGGGGAAATACAAGACACCTGGCTGCTATAATGTTCCTCTCTTCCTGGCTTCTCAAGCCAGTTTATTTTCCTCTTCCTACCTTTACAAGTTTTCCTTTTGCTGTCTCTTGCATTGTTTCTAGGGTTTTTAGTTACACTTAATAAGGAGGAGCAACAAGGAAAGAAGAGAAGCACAGAACGTTTTGTCTGGATTAGAAATCTTCCTTGCTCTCTTCTAATTTACTTTTTGTACAAATATTTCTTGAAAAATCTGCTATGAGTTATATACTTTGTTGGACATTAAAAATACATAAATTAAACCAACTCTTTTCCTTTAAAGAATTTTAAATTTTAAATTCTTTAAAGGAAGAATTTCTAATGTAAACCAATCATTACAATCAATGTAAAGAAACCCAGTGATAATATATTCAATTTTCTTCTGCTTAAAGTCACCCATCTCAGGTCAAAAAGTTTTTATAGATGAATTTGAAACTTAGACCTATGTAATCCTTTATAAGTTTAATATGATATTAAAGTGAATGAATAGCTCAAGCTGAGGAAATCATTAGTGTCAAAATAAGTCAGTCCTTGGGAGAGCTTGACATATTTGCGGTATTAAAATGAACTTGATATGGCCAAGTATAAAGAGCAAGTGGGACATTCTGCTAATTGAGAGCAAGCAGATTCTAGGACCAGGTTATGAATAGCCAGAGGGATATTTTAAACTGGAAAGTAGCCTTAACTCATTAGTAGGATAATATTGAGCACTTTATGATATATGAATGTATGTTCTGTTATATTAAGCTGGTTTCCAATCCTGTACCCTCTTTATCATTTAGTCCCCAGTGCTTCAATGTGTGTGACTACTAGCTTTTTTGGGAGAAGCAGTCCTTCTTTTGTGGGGCAATCTTGATCAACAAGCAATGAATTGCATCCTTAGACACTGCACCAGAAAAAATGCCAGTATTCCAAATCAGTTACTGTGACAGCAACTCAAAAGGTCCCTAATATTACCAAATGTCTCCTGGGGAGATAATACAGCTACAGTTGAGAATGATTTACAATAAGCCATGGGCTGGTGGTTAGTAAAAACAAGAGTTTCACAAAAATCCCTACATGGCAAAAACCAGAGTAAAAAGAAATAATAATATCCCATCATTGAAAGCCAAAGAAATGGAAAGGATGACTGGAGAGATTTCAGAAAGTCAGCAATGAGACACAGTTTATATCCCATATTCTCTACCTCAAGCCCAATTCATAGAGATGGTCTGAGAGGAATTTGAAGAGAAAAGGGCTTTTCTCTCCTTAAGTTTTAGATTCTGAGAGGAAACTGCTCGATAGACTTCTATCAAACCAACATGTTTTATGAAATTTGTAGCAAGAATCAGGAGAGAGAGTTGATATTTAGTGCACTGAGTTGCCTCCAGTTCCTGTATAGGAAAGGGCCCAGAAATGCCATCATGCCCTTGTGGCAAAAATAATTTAACTGTGAATCTGTCCAGAGAGCTTGTCAGAGGAGTAAAAGTTGCTTTCCATTTCAAAAGGTTTTATAAGAAAATGTACTAATAAAGTTTAAATCCTAAAAAATGTCTGTCTCATAGTATATATAATACATATTAGTTCTTATTACTATTGACTATCTACTTTGTGTTTAATATTCTTGTATATATCTACACCAAAAATATTTTTTTAGAAAACCTAAATTGAATCTAGTTTAAACTAGTGTAAGAAAGAATTGTCTCTGTCCTTTCAATTATATAAATAATTCATAATGCTTTCATATATAGTAAACAGGCTAGATAATTACCTTCATTTCAGTTAAGGTCCTAGAGACTTGGCTTGATAGTTATGTAATGGTTCTATTCAACATATTAGAAACTAGTTAAAAAATATTAATCACAAATTCAGGTATATTAATATCAAAGGCATCATTGATAATTCTTCTTAAGTTTACAGTTACCATACCAGTTAGAATTAGGTTATGCTGTGCATTAGATAAACCCTAAAATAAGGATAATTATACAATATAGAATGTTAGTATTTGTTCATGTAGAAGTATGGAAATAAGCATTCTGGAGCAAGCTAATTAGCTCTGTTCCAAGAAATCCTCAACTCTAGGCTTCTTTCACCTTAACTTTAAGTCCTTTCTATTGTGTGGCATTTATCCTCATGGCCCAATGTGGCCACATTCATGTTCTAGACAATAGAACAAAGAAAGGGAAAGAAGAACAAAGACTTCTGCCAAATACAACTTATGGAAGGCTCAAGGAGAAAGCCACATGAGATCCTATTGGCCAAGACTTAGTCACATGGACATATTTATCTGAAAAAGAGGTTGCAAAATGCTAATTGGCCATGTGTCCAAACAAAAATGTTATTCCTACAGAGAGAAGAGACAAAAGACATTGAGAGACAATGAGAAGTCCTTACAAGACTTAACAGAGTTTTTATTGAAAAAAAAAGTGAAGAATAAACCTTTAACTTACCATATACTATGTACTTCAAAATTTTAAAGAATTATTTAAAAATATTATCCTCAAAGTTATATATAAAAGTATATATTTCCCAGATTTTTGCATATTGTTTCTAATTCAGGTCAAGGGAACTTGGAACTCAGAAAACATTTTAAGGCAAATTGCCCCTTGGATTATTTTATCCTGGTGATCCTTTATTGTTCACCAGTTACAGTGGGTAGATAAAGTGAAAACTGAGCCTCATAAGAGTAGTTTTATATATTGATTAGAGAAGTCAACCCTAATATGTAAGTTCATTCAATGAAGACAGAAGAGTTTACAGGCCTCATCTGATTTGCATAAAGGTATGAAATAAAGTAAATAAGATTGCAATTAAATTTAACTCATGGAAATTAATCAATGTCTGCTCTTAACAAAATCATGGACTGGAGATCTTTAATAAAAGGAGTGCTTTTTAGTGCACATGTAGAATCTTAGAAACAAATCATTTTGTTAACTATTGCACACAATGTGTACATTTCAGCCTAATCATCTTTAAATACTGAAAGGAAATGAATTTATTTTTCTATTGCAAAGATCTTGTGTTTCTAAAGATAATAATGCTTATAAAACAATTTCTAAGAGAAATTATGGATTATTACATCATTAAAGAATTAATATTCTTTACTTGATATTGGGGTTTGGGAAACTGGCAGATTCACTTATTAACATTCCATATAGATAAACCAAGGATTTTAAGTAAAATATAAAGCTATTGATAATGTGAAAATTCTATTGATAAGAGTGGAGAATATTTTACAGCAGGAATAGTACCCTTAGATAATTATTTGCTGATAAATTCTAGAAAGATTCCTTGTGGAAATCTAAGACCATGAAAACAATTGACTGAGAAATAGCATTTTGGTGAGATTACAGCTTTTAAGTCAAATATACATTAAATACAATGGGGATATTATGTCAGTTAATATAACATACAAATTGGTCACTCAGAGCATAAATGGGAATAACTACCCAATAAAGAAGTTTCTCAACCATTTGAGAGACCAAAATCACCTAGATGCAGATAGATTATAGCTACAAAAAGTGCATCTAGGAAAGATGAACATTTTAAGTCACTATATAATTTAATATGAAAAAGCTTTACAATGATGCATGAAAAATAATAAAGAGCTCTTAAGCCCAGAACAACATTTCTTAATTTTTTAATGAGTACTATCTAGTAGAGAGGTATTTGGACGGCTGAATATGTGGTGGTGCAACACAGACTTTAGCAGTAGTAATGCATTTCCTTTTAATCATCTGCACATACAAAACTAAAAGGAAGAACTCAGTCTGGGAAAAGTGCTATAGTCATAGTATTATTAATGAGCAGGAAAATACACTTTCCTTCCCCTCCTCACTGTAAATATTCACTCTGTTGAAGGGAAGAGTGCATGTACTCTATGGATAGATTAAAGTTTGAACCTTAGCCTTGGATCACCTGTATGGAAAGTAGGGAATATATTATCTAGGGTTCAATCAGGAAGTAAAACTACTATGAGTAATGGTGAATACAAAATTTAGTTATGAGATTAGACCATACACAGTTGTGGGAGCTGATAAGGACTTGTCAAAGCTGAAGCAAGCCCTTCTGCTCCAGGAGCTAGAGCTGCTGTGGGTCTGGCCCCATGCCTACAAAGTGAGCCAGCAGAGCACCAGAAACACGTGTGAGCTGCAGCAGCACTCACCTTCCACCCTGGATTACACGGGGAGGTGGCTGTTGCCCCAGTTTCTCCTTCTCACACTCATTTCTTCGGTGGCCAAGCCCGAGAACCACACAGGAAAGGAAATGCTGGCAGTCTCAGCTTAGCCAAGTTCAAACAGTATAAAACCACTACATCATTATATTTTCTGAGCCTCCATTTTGCATTGTCTAAAAGAGAGGGAAAGTATTTCCCTGCGTTAATGTGAATTTGAAAATACATATGTTGAAAAATATGCTGGCTCCACTCACTACCAGATGGTTATGTGTCTTTCTTCCTCTGCCAGAACTACCACACCTGTGAAAAGCACTTTGTCATAGGAGGTATAGTTACAAAGACCATGAGAAGTCCTTCTCCTGCTTCTGTCAGATGTATATCAATTTGAAACTCGGTCTTGGAGAAACAGCCACATGGAGACAGGCTGAAATGGGTTTTCAATCTTCCAGGCTGTGTATTCAAATCATATTCCCAGAGAAAAAAAACACTATAAAAGATGGGTTAGGACAAAACCATAGATTTTTGATTCAGAAAGATTTGTAAAGAGATTCTGCTTCCTTTTTAAAGTATGACACCTTGTTTATCTATTAAATAGATAATCTCAATATGTAATTATTGCCACCTACAGTTCTTTTCTGAGGACTAATGAAATTCCTTGAGCGTCTAGCACAATGCTATGCACACAATGTGCTTTTAACAACCAATATTTCTTTGTCTTCTCCATTCCCATGGACCAAATGGATGTTGGTACACCTGCGTGGAATCTACTCCCATTTATTCCATTGCTCTTGTAGAATACCTGCTCATTGAGTTCAGTTCAAAATAACCTACTGTCACGTAAACTTTTAAAGGTAAAAGTAAAGTAAATGTCTGCTTATATTTAAAGGTTACAGAAAGCACAAGAGGAAATAGAACAGACTCCTCCAAAAGATGCAAATGAGCTAGTTGGAAAATCAGAAAAGAAAAGAAGACTTTTGTAGGTCAAATAATTCACTTTTCTGATTGTCAAGAAATGGTATCAGTCTTTGAGATAATTTGTTTATCTCAATATCAAGCTTCCATTTGTAATGTTATAATTAGAATTTGAATCCTTCATTCTTCTTTCAAAATGGGGAGCAAGAAAATGATTTTACAACAAGCTATCAGGTATTAGAGGTAAGCACTAAAAGCAATATAACAGATAATACCTCATGGAATATTACAAAATCATTTTTGAACAGAAAGCTAATTATTTTAGCTAGTACTCATAAAGATTTAGACAAGAATAGATAGTATATCTTTTAAATTAAGTACAAGAAGTGAAATTTTATGCTAATAGGCCATTGACTGGAGCTAGCCTGAAATACTTGCATGTAAAGAAATGAATTTAGGAGCAGATAAACGTAGAAAATTTCTTCTAAAAACAAATTTTATATCCTATGAAAGATAAATGAAACTTATAGGGTAGGTTTGGTATAATCAAATAATTAATAATTTCTCTTGGCCTAAGAGGATTGAAAATTATTATTAAAAATCATTTCTATAGTCAGAGCTGGTAAAGCTGGGTCAAAGGGAAATTAATTTCATGCTATCTTTTTCTTAAATCACCTATTTCAATGTCTCCTCCAAGAGCACTGACACGCCTCTTTATATCAGGGGTCTAGTTTCTCTCTTAGATCTTAACTTGCTGTTAAGCTACAACCTAGGGTCAGTTATTTACACCACATTCTGTTTTTAATTTAAAGTTTTAAGTCTTTGCTTACTGTTATTTATACTTAATTTCATCGGCTGAATAGTTTTCACCTTTGCTATGAAGGAGAGCTTTTTCCTTTTTTTTTGGCACATTGTTTTCCTATGATTAAACACACAGTGTCACATAGTTAAGAGCTTGGCATTTGGAAAGTTCTCTGCCACATTCAGATTGTGATACCCAAGGTGAATTATGTGACCTTTCTCAGCCTCAGCCTCCCCACCTGTATAAGGGTGATGAGAACACTTACCTTATAGAATTGTTGTAAAGGTTAAACATAATGTACATGAGAGCATATAGCATAGTGCTAGGTGTATATTGAATTGTGATATTATTGTTATTTCTAAATCTCATGAAATTTCAACAACATTTCATCTGATTTATAAAATCAACTGTGTTTAAAGTGCCTTTTTTCAAGGTATTGTGTTTATCTGTATCTTCTTTTTTCAATGGAGTAGCAGGGGACCGTCCTTCATAGCCCCTTTAAAATTTTCTCCTTTACTGAGTTAGCCTCGTACTAAGTGCACCTTGAATAAGTCTTGCCCATTATAAATACTCAAAACTTTTTTCCAAATGCCTGATGACAACTAGCATCCTATTTCCCCTTATGCTCATCTTGTATATTTGGTACAACATAACAATAACAATAGCCCCCTATAAACCACCAGGCAAGGCAATTCACAAGCCATTTTCTTCATTCTTATCCCAGCTGAGTTGATTGCACTAATATTCCTCCTGAGTATTCAGGACAGTAAGAATCTAGGAAAAAAAAAAGAATATTATCTGGCATGCTGGTGAAACCTGGAAGGATGAACATTAGTGACATTTTACTTAAATAACTATCTTCAAGAGATAGTAGGTAAGATGTCAGCAGCTCTGTAGTTTTTGAAAATTTCCAAAACCATTCACAAAATCTGATTAAGAAACTAAACCCAGAAACACCCAGAAAACATTTGAAACAAAACTAAATGTCAAGGAGTCATCTTGAAGCCCAAAATATGACAAACCACCACAAGCAGAAACAATATGCTCTCAGAAAGTCTGCAGAACGCAAAAAACAAGAGGTGAGGGGGTGCACTGAAAGCCTGAGAACCTCCAAGTTGCCAAAATTTACTAATAAGAAAGGTCACCAGGGCAATCTGAGCACAGCAGCTGTAAAATTAAGAGGAATGACTTTTTCAGGCACAAATTTATAGGTGAATGTAATTGTATTAATACATTTGATTGTGCTGAAGTAGGCTGGACCCGATGAATTCTTGGAATTAACCACCCCCTAATGAAATATTAGACCTGGGCTTATACAATCATTGACTGATAACATCTAGAAAATAAGAGAGAAGAAAAAAGAGAGGGAAGGAGGGAGGAAGAGAGAAAGGAAGAAAGAAAAGAAGGAAATAGGAAAGAGAAAGAAAAGAAACAATACATTTTTTTATGGTGGATGTACACATCTATTATCTTATAAAGTACTCTTACATTTTTTTAAAGATTTTATTTATTTATTTTAGAGAGAGAGAGAGAGAGAGTGAGCATACAGGAGTCTTGGGAGGGGGAGAGGGAGAGGGAGAGAGAATTTTAAGCAGACTCCCTGCTGAGCGGGGAACCAGACCCAGTGCTCTATCTTGAAATCAAGAGTTGGATGCGCAACCAACTGAGCCACCCAGGCACCCCCAAAGTACTCTTAAGAACTTGAACAAGAAATAGATTAAAACTTGACATATAACATGCAGAGTACAGGAAATACAGGGGCCAGAGAAATATATTAAATGCCAGCACAGGAATGCATCAGTGAAATGTAAACTGTGAAACACTCTATAAGAAACAAAGGACAAAATAACTGATTTCTTTTGAAAATAAATTACAAGAAAAAAAAAGGGGGGGGTTCCTATACATTCAAAGAGACCCAAAAAATATATCAACAAAATGCAATGTGTGAATCTTTGAATTCTGATTTAAACAACTCAACTGTTATGAGAAAATTAGAGAGTTATGACCAGTGTTTAGAGATAGGATGATAATGGGATTTTTTGTAGAATATCAGGTGTGATGATATTGTGGTAATGATTTTTAGGAAGAGTCCTTATGTTTTATATATCTGTGCTGAAATATTTGTAGGATATTGTAGAAGTGCTGATAACACTGACTTCATCTTTGGCCCTCCATCTTGTTCATGCCCAAGCAATGAGCTCTTCAGGGTTCCAGGCTCCATGGAGGTTAGTATATGTGCTGACTAGAACTTGGGAAGGCTTGTTTTGATTTTCCCTAAAGTGGTGCAGTTTAGGTAACTAGTAGAGGTGACTGGTGCACAGAAGGCCCCACTTTAGATAACTAGTAGAGATTCTCTGGTGCACAGGTGGCACCACTTTAGATGCCTACCCTGTGAACTCACCAGCGTACCTCTTGCTCCATAAAAGTTGGGGATTAAAGTCCTGAGTGGGTGTAGAAGAGGGGGGCGGAGAATAGCTGCAGACTAGCTGGATAGTGACTCCCCTCATCCATCACCCCACCCTGTCAATAAGTTACCCTGATAAGACTCTGTAAAAGTTATGGAATGGCTTGCTTTGTTTTTTGGTCTTAAAATGACTTCTCAGTCTGTAGGTTACTTTACTGACCCTCTTCTACCTTCTAACAGGTATAGTTTTGATATATTCAATTTTCTTCAAAAATAATCCATTGATGATAGAGAGAACGGGTGGGGATATGGATGAAACAAAATTAACATGAATTAGTCATTGCTGACACTATGTGATAAGTATATGGGAAGTCATTTTACTATTATCTCTACATGTTTTTCCATAATTTAAGGTAAAAATATATAGTTATCTATCCCACATGTGTTCCCCCACTATTTGCTCTAATATTTTGGGGTATCATTGCTGTTGACAGAAAACCATATTTCAGATCTTTCCACATTCTTTTTCAAACATTAAGGAAATACAGTAAGTGCTCATTCTCAGAAGAATAGAATGAAAGTAGAGAAATGAATTACTTTTAGAATCTGCATCTCTCTCTCACTAATACATAGTCACAAATCTCTCTCTCTTTCTCTCTCATTGTAAACTATTTATTCCTCACCACTAACCATATGTAAGAAACAGTGCTTCTATGGGCTGGAAATAAGATTTAAAGTAAATGATGAACAATTTATCTTGGGACTCCTTAGATTTCTACTTGGACTACTTTATTTGAACATTTCTCACAAAGTGTAAGAATTTAGATATAAATTTTTAAAGTAGTCTATGCTAATAATTATACCTTAATACAGGCAGAGAAATGCACTGTATTTCAAGTTTAAGTTAAATGAGAGTAAATATAGGATATTTAGATAGGGGCACCTTATTTGATGCAATAAATATCATCCTGAAAATTATGTTTATTATGCCTGATAAAAACAAATTGTAGTTCAAATTACTAAAATGGCAAGTCAATTTGGTTTGTTGATTTGTTTATAGTTTCCTACTTCATGAAATTCTTCTCTCATCTTTATTATTACCTTAATTCTACTTTGGATTTATTCTGTTCTTCTTCTAATTCTGGGACAGAAGCATACATTATTAAACATCAGCATTTTTCTTCCTTAAAAAAATGTATATCCACACATTTTCTTGAAAATAGATTTTGTTGCACTCTAGAAATGTGTACTTCTTTTGTTTTTCAAATACCAAAATTTCAAATTCATATCATATTTTAAAAATGTAAGATATTTAAACTAAAAATATGTATCTTCTTTTATAATTAATTAAACAATTTTAAAGACTTTATTTTATTAGAGAGAGTGAGTTGTGGGGGGAGGGAGAGGGAGAGAATCTCAAGCAAACTCCTTCCTGAGCACAGAGACTGATGTAGGGCTCAGTCTCATGACTCTGACTGAAACCAAGAGTTGGAATTGGAGCTTAACTGGCTGAGCCTGGCTGGGCCACCCTGGGACCCCTATAATTTATTTTTAATTGAAGCAGTTTCTGATAAGAAATTGTGTTCAAATATTGAAATATATTGAGACTTATTTTAGAGCTGAGCACTGTTTTGTAAATGACCTTTGAAAATAATTTTGTTCTTAATTTTTATTAGCAAATTTAATATATGTCCCTTGTTAATTATGCTGAATAATTTTTTTTTTCCCTTTCTTCACAAAGTTCTTGTACTGCTTCTTGACAAATCAATCATTGTGGAAAGTATGTTGAAATATCCTACCATGATGATAGATTTGTCAATCTCCCCCTATAGCTTATCAATTTTTAGGTTCCACATTTTATCCAGTCTTAGACACCCCATAATATAACACACACCATTTTATGTACCACTTTGTACAAACCCTGCTAATTATTATGTATCAATAATTGATTAGTCAATAATTACTGTTAATCAATGATTGTATATCACACATGTATAAGTAAAAGGGAAAATATAAGCTGACAAAATTAAGTGAATTAAGTGTGACTGTTAATATTTGAAATCTCACACTTATGTATGACTTTTAAGAGTCATCAATGTGTATTTCTCCATTTCATATCATATCTATGCAGTATTGCACAGTATTGTGGAATATGGTAATAAAGTATTTATTAGAAGAGTAAAACATTAATGTCTACAGAAACTTTTCTGAATCACTAACACTCTGCAAGCTGGGATAATGAGAATTCATTGTGACAAAAGGTTTTCAGACAATCATGACTTGTGTTCCTTCCAGGAATAGTGCTTAGAGGGCTTCTGAACTGGAACATCAAGGGGTCTCAGGGAGTCCATTTATGCCGACAGATTAAGGATTAAGTTTACACACAGTCTAAGAATAACAACTTTTTCATATTTGTTGCCAGGTTAACAGCAATTGTAAAATTCTCTGGATGTGAAAACATCCTTATTCTAGAGATGTTAAAAATATATTTTAAAAATGTACCTTTTGAATTATTGAAACATGGTATTCAAGGCTATTTTATTAGGTACATTTAAATTTTTAAACATATCTTCCTGATGGATTTAAATGTCTATCATTATGAAGTGATCCCTTCTGTCTTTTTTTTTTTTTGCACTGAACGTTTTTTTTTATTATGTTATGTTAATCACCATACATTACATCATTAGTTTTTGATGTAGTGTTCCATGATTCATTGTTTGCGTATTACACCCAGTGCTCCATTCAATACGTGCCCTCTTTAATACCCATCACCAGGCTAACCCATCCCCCCACCCCCTCCCCTCTAGAACCCTCAGTTTGTTTCTCAGAGTCCATAGTCTCTCATGGTTTGTCTCCCCCTCCAATTTCCCCCCCTTCATTTTTCCCTTCCTACTATCTTCTTCTTTTTTTAACCTATAATGTATGATTTGTTTCAGAGGTACAGGTCTGTGATTCAAGTCTTGCACAATTCACAGCACTCACTATAGCACATACCCTCCCTAATGTCTATCACCCAGCCGCCCCATCCCTTCTCCACCCCCGCCACCCCAGCAACCCTCAGTTTGTTTCCTGAGATTAAGAATTCCTCATATCAGTGAGATCATATGATACATGTCTTTCTCTGATTGACTTATTTTGCTCAGCATAACACCCTCCAGTTCCATCCATGTCGTTGCATGGCAAGATATAATTCCTTTTGATGGCTGCATAATATTCCATTGTATATCTATACCACATCTTCTTTATCCATTCATCTGTCGATGGACATCTTGGCTCTTTCCATAGTTTGGCTATTGTGGACATTGCTGCTATAAACGTTGGGGTGCACGTACCCCTTCGGATCCCTACATTTGTCTCTTTGGGGTAAATACCCAGTAGTGCAATTGCTGGGTCGTAGGGTAGCTCTATTTTCAACTTTTTGAGGAAACTCCATACTGTTTTCTAGAGTGGCTGCACCAGTTTGCATTCCCGCCAACAGTGTAGGAGGGTTTCCCTTTCTCTGCATCCCCTGGTGGGATGCATCTGTCGTTTCTTGACTTGTTAATTTTAGCCATTCTGACTGGTGTGAGGTGGTATCTCATTGAGGTTTTGATTTGAATTTCCCTGATGCCGAGCAATGTTGAGCACTTTTTCATGTGTCTGTTGGCCATTTGGACGTCTTCTTTGGAAAAATGTCTGTTCATATCTTCTGCCCATTTCTTGATTAGATCATTTGTTGTTTGGGTGTTGAGTTTGATAAGTCCTTAGTAGATTTTGGATACTAGCCCTTTATCTGATATGTCATTTGCAAATATCTTCTCCCATTCTGTCTGTTTTCTTTTGGTTTTGATGACTATTTCTTTTGCTGTGCAAAAGGTTTTTATCTTGATGAAGTCCCAATAGTTCATTTTTGCCCTTGCTTCCCTTGCCTTTGGCAATGTTTCTAGGAAGAAGTTGCTGCAGCTGAAGTCGAAGAGGTTGCTGCCTGTGTTCTCCTTTAGGATTTTGATGGACTCCTGTCTCACATTTAAGTCTTTCAACCATTTGGAGTCTATTTTTGTGTGTGGTGTAAGGAAATGGTCCAGTTTCATTCTTCTGCATGTGGCTGTCCAATTTTCCCAACACCATTTGTTGAAGAGACTGTCTTTTTTCCATTGGACATTCTTTCCTGCTTTGTCGAAGATTAGTTGACCCTAGAGTTTAGGGTCCATTCCTGGCCTCTCTATTCTGTTCCATTGATCTATGTGTCTGTTTTTGTGCCAGTACCATACTGTCTTGATGATGACAGCTTTGTAATAGAGCTTGAAGTCCGGAATTGTGATGCTGCCAGCTTTGCTTTTCTTTTTTAACATTCCTCTGGCTATTCAGGCTCTTTTCTTGTTCCATACAAATTTTAGGATTATTTGTTCCATTTCTTTGAAAAAAGTGGATGGTATTTTGATGGGAATTGCATTGAATGTGTAGATTGCTCTAGGTAGCATTGACATCTTCACAATGTTTGTTTTTCCAATCCATGAGCATGGAACATTTTTCCATTTCTTTGTGTCTTCCTCAATTTCTTTCATGAGTATTTTATAGTTTTCTGAGTACAGATTCTTTGCCTCTTTGGTTAGATTTATTCCTAGGTATCTTACGGTTTTGGGTGCAATTGTAAATGGATCCCTTCTGTCTTAACTCAAGCTTTCTCTCTTTTGGTTACTCGGCATATTTTTTCTCTCCCTTATTTTGAACATTTCTGTCTATAGCTGAGGTTAAGGGTTGTCAACTAGGTCCCGTAGGACAAATTTGACCTACCTTCTATTTGTAAAATTTTACCAGAGTGCAATCATACTCATTCATTTACCTATGGTCTATTTCTGCTTTCATGCTCCAACAACCAAGTTGAATAGTTGCTACTAAGACCATATGTCCCAGCATGACAAAAATATTTGCATTTGGTCCTTTACAGAAAAAATTGCCATTCCTTGTCTTTGGTATGCCTTCATAGATGTAAACAGCATTTGTCAAGATATAATTTTAAATGTAGTCTTAGAAACTCTGACTTTGTGTATTTCTGTTTATTGAGATATATTTGATCCCATTTTTACTATCATGTCTTGATTCCTATTTCTCTCTTTTTTCAAATTTTTCTTTCCTGGTCTGCCTAGTTTATCAGTTTTCTCTTTGTTAGTTTTTTTGCTCATCATGTATTTTCTCCTTTGTTGTTTTGCAACACTATTTCTGTTTCGTGATTATGTTTAAAATTATTATTTTCACATTTAAGTTAGTAAATGCAAAACAATATTTTAAACCCTTTCCTAATATATATTCTGAAATATACGTATATATATATTTTTCCCCCCAAAGGACATTAGAACACTTAACTCTGATAATCCCCTTTCTCTTTGATCTACTAATAATTTCTAGTGTTTTAAGGATGATTTTTATTTAATTTCTCAATTTAGAGATTTTCATCATAATATTTCAATCTTAGGGCTTCCTTCTGAGATAATTTCTCATCTTGTCTGGGGGACTTCTTTTGGAAGTTGGGTTAGATGTTGGTGGTAAACTCAGAATCTCTGTTTTGTGGGGTTTTTTTTCCCCCTTATTTGTATCCCACTCTAGTTCCTGTCAGGCAGAATCTGCAGGACATTTTAATTCTCAACTGACACCTATTTTCCTTTATCCTCTTAAATTCTTATTGTTGCTTCTGAGATGCATCCTGCCAGCTATTCATTTGTAAATTACCTGGTTTTCCTTGCAGTCTGCTTTAAAACCTTCTCTATGTCCTTGGTAATTTAGCATTTTACTCCAAGTACACAGGTTTAGATTAATTTTTTTATGAAGCCTGATTAGTTATGCTGAATTTATTATAATAGGGAGTCACTCTTTTGTCAATTCTGAGATTCTTACTCATTATCTTGCCATGTATTGTCTCTCCAATATATATTGTTCATATAACATGTATAGTGTTCATATATTATTTTGAGTTCCATATTCCTGAAATTTAGGTTAGAGGTATGTTAGAACTTTTTATTTTAGCGATCATATTTTTTTTTTTACCTTTCTCTCAAAGGTCTAATTTTTTGCACCTCTCTTTTCCATACTGGTTGTCTTCAGACCTAACTTCTAGTCTGCTAACTCTCATGATTCTCTAACATGCTATTGATAAAACTCCATTACAAAATTTTTAAGAATAAAAATTTATTTTTCTATTACACATCTTTTTGTTTGCTCTTTTGAAAAACAATGTCATGATACTCATTTTTATGATATCAATCATGTTTTCAAAGTTCAAATTTGTTACTCCATATTATGTATCAGATAATTCTAATATATGAAATCCTTTGTGTTCTAAAAATAATATTACCTGTTTATACTAACTTTCACACAGAATAGCTTGTTTCCTTGTGTCTTAATAATCTTTGATCATGAGATAATATTTCTTTGATCTTAATCTATGGAAATTCTGAGGAGCAGAATTATGGTTGCTTTCTTCCAGAGTGAAATTACATTTGGGGCTACGGGTGTTATTACAAACTTGGAACTACTCGTGGGACCTCTTTTGCTTCTGTCAAGGTTTATGCTTCAATACAAAGTTGAAAGTTAAGCTCTCCAAACCTGCCAATAGTCATAGGGTCTTTGTGAGAATTTGGACATTTGTGTTCAGAGTTTGTGTTTCAGGTACTGGTGGTGGTAGAGGAGATCTCATTTAGGGTAAGACCAACAATGCACTGCAGAGTATGTTTGTGTCTCCAGGATTTAGGTAATGATCCTTTAGTGCATGTGTTCCATACTACTGTTAGAATTAGGAATCTTATAATCAGCATCAAACCTATATTTCTTCAATTATCAAAGACAAAAATTAATATTACCTATAATTTGCTTCTTTTATATAAGGAGAAATAATTACAGTACCTTAGTAGCATCCCATCTATCACACTCACCCCACAACCGTGGTGTGTGAATTGTAAGACCTCTACCAAATCTGATGCAACAGAATTATGCCAGGCTACATTCTTCCTGATATTTGCTTTTATTTGAGTTGTAGTTCCCAGTACATGAGAGAGATGGATAGAGAGGATGGACAATGATCTGAGCCTGACAAATGTGGTAACTGAGCAGGGGAGAGTCAACTTCACAGTTTGTTTTGCTTTTTTTTTTGGTTTTCCTTTTATTTATTTTTTAATTGATTGGTGACTGTGGCTTTATGACAAGGTAGGGAGAGATTTCAAGAAAGGGGGCAGGGCTGCAATGTTAGCTAAGATGAATTCTTGTTATATCAGAGAAGTGTTTTCTTGATTCATTTTAGTTATTTTTGATTAGTTGATTTTTAATATATATTTATCCAACTCCTTGTAATAATCCACCTATCAATGTTTTTGCTAGCATGTGTTCTTATTTTCTGGGATATCATATTATTTTAGTTGAAGTGTCCATTAATACCAGATATAATTTTTAACCTATATATTATTTAAATTTTTTGTCACATTTAAAACACTGACTTTATTCAAATACTGCCTATCTATACATTAAAAAGATAAGCAGATTAGAAGTAAATGTTTTATTCTTCCAATTAAATTCACATACTATAAGGGCAGTAAAACAATGATATCCTGGAAAATATGCAGCAACAAACATTAGTTTAAAAGACTGACAGAATAAAAACTATTTTAAAAAACAGAAAACCATATAAGTGCATTCTGAAACACAAGAAAGTCCAGCAGCACAGAAATGCCCTCTTCCTTCACTATTCCACAGGAAGCACTGTAGGCTATTTTCTTAATATTGTCCCGGGTATCTAAGTTAATTTTATCTCTGTTCTACATATAACATCTCTTTGACCATTAGACTTGTAATACTAATCAAGAGAAATTATCTGTAGAAATGTAGGGTGTATGAATTGATAGTGCCTAAGCGCTAATTGGAGGAGTCAATCACATGGATTATCTATAAGCCTCTGATTCCTTTAAGATTTTTTTTTAAATAGAAACTATGGAAATACCTAACTTGAATGATTTTAATGTCACCTCATATTAATTTTTCCACTGAAATAACAGCCTGCAATAATTCAAATGGCTCTTGTAGTGAAGAGGTGGAAAAAAATGTTTGGAGAGATTAGAAATCTTATTCCTGCGATGATTGACATTTTACTTTATATCACTAGGCAAACATGCATTTTAGAATATTATACTCCAAAATAGATGGTTGAAATAAAAAATGATCTTAGTCATTTTTTTGCAGAGCAGTCAAAATAGCTTCTCTTTTTATTTTATTGATTAAAATTGACATGAATTACTCTTGTGTTTAGAAAATTAAGCCAGTGGGAGTGGTTGTTGTCTTTTTAGTGTAGATTGGTCTAGATTAATGCAGTACCACCCAGAGTTACACAACGACTTATTCCTATTGGTGCAAGTAATTTTAGATTTTGCTAGAACACTTAACCTGACTGAAGTAGTGTTGGGAAGAGGCAGGTGTGAAACCAAACTCAAGCTTGCTTTATTATTATTATGATGATGATGTTCAGTTAGCCAACATATAGTACATCATTAGTTTTGGATCAAGCTTGCTTTTTCAAGGTAACTCTGTTGTTTCCTGTTTAAAAGTCTCTGTTTTGGATTTACTTAGGTTTTAGGGTAAGTGCTATTTTATTATTTTATTTTATTTTATTATTTTATTTTTATTTAAATTCAATTAACGAACATATATTACATCATTAGTTTTTGATACAGTGTTCATTGATTTGTTAGTTGCATATAACACCCAGTGCTCATCACATCACATGCCCTCCTTTATGCTCATCACCTAGTTACCCCATCCCCCCCACCCACCTCCCCTTCCACAACCCTCAGTTTGTTTCCTGGAGTCAAAAGTCTCTCATGGTTTGTCTCCCTCTCTGATTGCTTCACATTCAGTTTTCCTTCCCTTTCCCTATGATGTTGTGCGCTATTTCTTATATTCCACGTATGAGTGAAACCATATAATTGTCTTTCTCTGGTTGACTTATTTCACTTAGTAAATTACCCTCCAGTTCCATCCACATCGATGTAAATGGTAGCTATTCATCCTTTTTGATGGCTGAGTAATATTGCATTGTATATATGAACTACATCTTCTTTATCCATTCATCTGTTGAAGGACACCTTGGCTCCTTCCAGTTTGGCTATTGTGGACATTGCTGCTATGAAAATTGGGGTGCATGTGCTCCTTTTTTTCACTAACTCTGTATTTTTGGGGTAAATACCCAGTGGTGCAATTGCTGGGTTGTAGGGTAGTTCTATTTTTAACTTCTTGAGGAACCTCCATACTGTTTTCCAGAGTGTCCGTACTAGCTTGCATTCCAACCAACAGTTGTAAGAGGGTTCTCCTTACTCCACATCCTCGCCAACATTTGTTTTTCCCTGTCTTGGTAATTTTAGCCATTCTAACTGGCGTAAGGTAGTATCTCATTGTGGTTTTGAATTGTATTTCCCTGGTGACAAGTGATGTGGAGCATTTTTTCATGTGTCTGTTGGCCATTTGTATGTCTTCTTTGGAGATGTCTTCTGCTCATTTCTTGACTGGATTATTTGTTTTTTGGGTGTGGAGTTTGATAAATTCTTTATAGATCTTGGATACCAGCCTTTTATCTGTTACGTCATTTGCAAATATCTTCTCCCATTCCGTAGGTTGCCTTTTAGTTTTGTTGACTGTTTCCTTTGCCATGCAGAAGCTTTTCATCTTGATGAAGTCCCAATAGTTCATTTTTGCTTTTGTTTCCCTTGCCTTTAGAAATGTGTCTTGCAAGAATTTGCTGCGGCCGAGGTAGAAGAAGTTACTGCCTGTATTCTCCTTTGGGATTTTGATGGATTCCTTTCTCACATTTAGGTCTTTCATCCATTTTGAGTTTATCTTTGTGTATTGTGCAAGAGGATGGTTCTACATGTGGCTGTCCAGTTTTCCCAGCACCATTTATTGAAGAGACTATCTTTTTTCCATTGGATATTCTTTCCTGCTTTGTCAAAGATGAGTTGCCCATATAGTTGTGGGTCCATTTGGGTTTTTTATTCTATTCCATTGATCTGTGTGTCTGTTTTTGTGCCAGTACCATGCTGCCTTGATGATCACACCTTTGTTATAGCTTGAAGTCAGGCATTGTGATGCCCCCAGCTTGGGTAAGCACTAGTTTATTCTGAAAATTTCTACTTCCTGTCAGCACACTCTGCCTTCTCTCAAAGGGTTTCATGCTTCCCATGATGTCTGTCTTCAGAAGCAAGCATATTTATCCCCATAGTGGTATTCTTTGTGGGTCTGGTCTCATCCCTGCACTCCCTAAGCCGTTGTCTGCCAATGTGTGGCTTATTTGTTCTGCCTCCTGAACATCCAATTCTGGTGTACAATGAGGTGTCACTGGTTCCTTGTGCTTCCTTTGGATCTGATAAATGTGATACTTGACATACTCTGGAGCTATGGAATGCACCTGAACTGTTCCATAGCCTCCCTGACCCTCTTGACATTTTCTTCCCACCAATCCTTAAGCATTTCTGGAAAGCTGAGGGAATCTGGTCTGTTGTTTTGTTTTGTTTGGTTTGGTTTGGTTTTGTCACTATATTGTGTTATGCAGTATCTTGGGTGTCTGCTCTCCCAGATACCCCCCATCATGGCTACCCTATCATGGGAATATGCCTGCTCTGTTGGATATAGCACCACATGAAATGTGTGGGATCACTGAATACTTTTCCTTCCCATAGGCAATGACAGGAAAAGTGGCACACCAGTCCTGATTTTCTTAAGTCCTTCAAATTATCATGTTTTCTACTAGAGATTCTCTTGTCTTTCCCTTCCACACCCTAGGCTCTGACACAAGGGAATAGTAAGTGCTGATTTCATTAAAAGAGAATGAGACAGGAATTTCATATTTCTCATCTAATGTCTCTCTGGCTTGTCAAAAGGCATTTTCCTAGAGTAAGGACTTTTTGTTGACATTGTTGTTTTAACAATTTTCTTCATATCTGAGGTGGTAAACTGCATGGGTTGCCCTTAAGAAAAGAAAAGGAAAAATTAAATGAACAAATAACCAAAACAGAAAACTGACAGACTGTGATAGAATATTGACTCTATTTATTGATTCATTTAATTTGAGCCCAGTGAAACTCTTATGCTAGGTGAAGACAACTTAACAGAGCATTTAAGGTCATGGACCCTGGAATCAGATAGGATTGAATATCAGCACCAACACTGTATGTTTTAGCTATGTGACCTTCAAAAAGCCATTTGACTTATTTCAAACTGTTACTTCAATGGAAAAATTACAATGATAATAGTTCTTACCTCATGAGTACAGTGTCAGGATTAAATAAAATAATGTAATGGCACTAACTTAGTGCAGTCCCTGGATTAGAGTAAATGTTGAGTAATTCATTGAGGGATTGCTGTCATTATAGTAATAGTAATAATTATAATTTTAATAATAGTAGTAGCAGAAGAAGGAGGAAAAGAAGGAGAATGACAAAGAATGGGAAGAGTCAAGGAGGAGGACAAATAGAAGAAAAGAGCTAAGATGACAGAAAATTCATATTTCAACTGCCTTTACCAAATCAAATAATAATTTGTAAGAGAAAGTTATAGAGATCTTTCTACCTTACCTACAAAACTTTGCTTATTCTAGATTCATATATTTTATTGATTGCCTTTATTTTTTTTTGTTTTTTTTTATTATGTTATGTTAACCACCTTACATTACATAGTTTTTCATGTAGTGTTTCATGATTCATTGTTTGCGTATAACACCCATCGCTCCATGCATTACGCACCCTCCTTAATATCCATCACCAGGCTAACCCATCCCCCCACCCCCCTCCCCTCTAGAACCCTCAGTTTGTTTCTCAGAGTCCATAGTCTCTCATGGCTCATCTCCCCCTCTGATTTTCCCCCGATTGCCTTTATTTTTTGTCATTTCTCATTTACTATCTCCAATGAGTTTACTTTGTAACTTTTTCAACATGAATAAAATGAAAAAAACTGATCATAGAATTTTGGGTTTCACTTATTATTTTTTAAGTCATCATCAAACCAACATTTGTATATATCTGATTCTGAGACTTATTAAAATCATTATCTTCAAGGAGTACATGTACATCATAAGATGTCAGTACCACTCATTTATCAAAAAATTTGTAACTCATTTATCAGAAAATTTACATGCATTTGGGGTAAGCATAGTCTGTTAACCTAAACCGTTGCAATATAGGTTTCTTTTAAAGATTTTTTATTTATTTATTTGAGAGAGAGAGCACAAATGGGGGAGAGGCCGAGGGAGAGAGAAAGAGAGGAGCAGACACCCCGCTGATCAGGGAGCCTGATGGGGCTCAATCCCAGGCCCCTCGGATCATGATCTGAGCTGAAGGCAGACACTTAAGCAGCTAAGCCACCCAGGTGCCCTGTGATATAGTCTTACTAGTGATCTAGAAAAAATTATCATGGGTCCTGTCTTGCCTGAAAACTTATAAACAGGATAGAGACTTGGGGATCTGATGAATCATTATGCACATTTAGCTTGTCTATTATTAGCTGAATCAGACCCTCATTGATTTTGACCAAGAGTGGTTTTCATTTGGCAGCTGTTCAGTAGTCTTTGTGAAATAATTTGGATTGTTTAGTTCATTTTGGGTAGAAAATTCCCCACATTGTAATAAGATATGCATGCTAATTATTTTCCTCCATCCAAAAGACTAAGGATTTATTAACATGATCATTGAAGCATGACAATTACAAACATATTTTATGTAAATGTGTGTCCATGTGTTGGCAATAGCTTTATGGTTGAATATTATTATGAATAATATGATACCTGTAAAATATATAAAATTGATTTTATCTATTATTCTATCTTTAGCCCTTTAAAATTTGGTTTTGTGGGTGAAGCTAAGGTTCTTGTAGATAATATTTAGTAAAGTTTCTCTTCCCCCCTCTCTCTTTCCCTCTGCTGCTCTCCCTCTCATTCTCTTTTCTCTTTTTCTTTTTGACCTAGGTATAGAATAAATGTTTTTATTAAAATTCAGTTTAGATGTTCTTATTGTTGCTGCTGGAGATTTTACTGGAGCTTTTATTGATTTCTGTAAATGTGATGTCTGTTGTTGACGATATCCACAGTGATATTAACACAAGACACAGTTGGAGACTAAGAGAGGTTAAGCTCTGGATTTGTTTTTTTTATCTTCAATTCAATCTCCACGTTGCAGTCAGGTTGATCTTACTACAATGCTGGTATAGTTTTGTCACTCATCTGCTTAAAACCTTTAATGACTTCCTATTGCCTTTGGAATAAAAGTCAAACCACTTATCACAGCTTACAATATTCTTCTCCTAGTCAATCCTCACTATTTCCTTTGTCCCTTGTTTTGCCATCCTTATTTCCATATCCCACGTGTATATACTATTAGACTTTTTCAGTTTCTCAGGTTCATCAAGCCCCCTTCTCATACCCAGGCTTTGTATGTGCTCTTCCTTTTGCTTATAAATACTTTCTCTGCAATTGCAAATGGCTAACTCTGACTCATCCCATTAGGTTTCAGGTGAAATTGCATTAAGTTTTCCTGTTGTTTCTATTCACAGTACATTTCATTAACTCAATCTTATTATGTACTTTTTGTATTAGTTGGATTATTCCCTTCACTAATAAATTATAAGCTCTATATAAGCACAGGGCTTATCAATCAGTTTTACTCCCATCTTTGTGTTTTAATTATTACAGTATCTTAGAACATATTAGATGTTCAATAATTTGTTCTCAGTTGGTGAATTAATGGATAGATGGATGAATGGGTGGGATCTAGTAAGACCACTGGGTGCTTGCTCAAGCATCAGCTGAATTCATTTGCAACTGAATTGATATGAAAATATTAATATTAGTAACTATTTAAAATTATGATTCTGTTTGATATTGATTCATTCTTTCATTCAAGTTATTTGCTGAATTCCAAACAGTGTGTAAGGTGCCATAATAGGCATATACAGTTAAGAAATTAATGGATTTCACAGTATAGTTAACAAACAATATCCTATCCAAGTGAAATGTTCAGTTAGTTGAAAACATGATAATAACCATATGTTTTAGTTATTAGTTTTTAATCCTATGGATCTAATGAGGTCTTTGCTTTCTTTTCTTTTCTTTTTTTCATTTCTTTTACTTATCATAGTTTTCTCTATAAATTTTCCCACATGGTTTGCATTCTAGAGAAATTTTGTAAAAAAAAAAAAAAAAAAGACAAATTTATTTCTTATTCTTAGTGGCAAATTCTTGAAGAATAGTATTTGTTTCATGGAAAGGAGATAGGAGGAAAAAAAGGTCATTTGGCCAACTTTCATGATGTCCTGTTATAGCAGGTATGTTTTGGCTGCCTTGTGGTATCATGGCTTGATTTCCCTCTTCCAACAGACAGCTTAAAAACATTGATCTGAATGTTAAAATCAATCTTTTCTTTTTAATTGCTTCAAGTATCTTTGTCTATTAGGCTCCATTCTCTTTGTAGCCTTTATGAAATATAATACCTTCATGTTGCCTTATGGTTTTAACTAGCTTCATTGTTCTCTGCAATTTTAGCTTTATTTGGCATATGCTTCAAATATAATTATAACCTCTGTGACTCTTTTATTCCTTTAGATTATATTATTTTATATTTTAATGTTCTTATGAAGAATAGAAAGCAGTAATGCAAAAAAAAAAAACAATAGTTTCTTGAACAGCACATGAACAAAAAAGAAAAGCCAAGTGTCTTTTTTCCATTGTTTACTCCTTGGGAATATTCTTTGTAGCCACAAGCAGATCATCCAAATAAAGGTCTTTTGATTACAACATTAAAAGCAGAGTAACCTATAGTGGTACTGAGTAAGGAAATATAGTAGAATTCTATGACTTCCTGAATACATAATTTTAATCAAGTTAACAATATATAAATCTTATTCCATATTGTAATTTGTGGTATTTTCCATGAATCAGTTCTGCTGACTTTATAAAATCATTAGTTTAAAATAACTTTGGATACCATTATAGATATATGAATCTAGTGGCACTAATTGAGCATTGCACTTAAGAAATTAGTATCAAAGGTAGACAGATCAAATGGATAGTACATCTTCCGGACATAGTGGCAAAATGTGGCCTAATCATGGTAGGCGAAGTTTCAGGTTCTTGGAGTCCTTTTTTCATGTTCTTCATCACTGCATTATATTAATGCATACATAGATATTCAATTAATTAACTCAGGGTAAGCATCCTGTAGAGGAAAATTACAACATAATCTGGGCACATGGCTTTTCATTATCTGCGAGAAAAATGAGGGGAAGATTTAAGTAACCTGAAAATTTTAGGTCTCAGTCTCTTTCTCCTCGCTCCCCCCACTCACTCTATCACACACACACACTCACTCCCTCACTGACTCACTCACTCACTCTTATTGTATGTGGTCTTCCAGTACTGGTTAAATGAGATATCAGATCTACAATGTGGATGCTTTGTTTTTGGTTTGTTATAATTAAAATTTTGTGTTTAGGGACAAGAGGAAAATAAGACATAACTATAATTATGCCACAACTCTTTCAAAACTATATTAATACCCATAAACAGGGTCAACCTATTTTAGAATAGTTGAGTTGTATCAGGACAAGGTAGAACTATATCCTTTTTCTTAAGAAATTTGTACATTGTAAAATATTTCATACATTTTTGCTGAGATTCTAGGAATGTGGTGACATTTAGTTGGGAAAAGACTATTATGCTGAAAAAATTATTTAGGCTTGGTACCATTTCTTGTCAAAAATTATCTCAAAATATCCTGCGTGGTACATTTCATTTCACAGAGAAATACATCTTCCAGACAAGTTTGTGAAAAGCACAATCTAAATTACTTACTTGATTTGACACTTCAGCTGCTGTTACTTGGTCCTCTATATTTCAGTATAGAAGAAAGCTCACCATTAACAAAGTTTTTTTTTGTGCTTCTTTTGAAGTTGAGCTTAAAAAAAATTATCTGTTTATTTTAGACATATTAATTTGGAAAAAAGCCAGTTAACCTAAAACAAATTTGCTTAGTGTCAGTTAATTAATGATTAATGATCATTTGCCTAATGATTTGTTCACCCCAAAGATTTATTAATCATATTTGCACTTCACATATAAAAAGATAGTTTTAATCCCTATGCAACTATTAACATAATTGCCTATCAAAGCTAATTTTTGAAACTTTCATATATTTTAAGCCATTTTGTCTAATTTCACTTATGAATTAGCTCCCTACCTACAATTCAAGCTTTATTTTCCACCCTTTCAAACTCGTATAGAATGAAACATTTATATTCTTTAAACACAAGATCATCCCAAAGAAAATATCTTTTTTCTTGTCTTTTAAGAGTCATCTGAACCTTGGAGTTGTTCTTAATGACTTCCTAGAGTCTGACATCCTTCTAGTTTTGGGTCCTAGCATAGCATAGAGTCCAGGACAGAATAGTAATAAATTCATAAACAGAAAAAAAACTGAAAAAATATATATATATTCTAATTATAAGTGAATGATTGTTACTTCTTCTTTTTTATTTTTTGCATATGCCCAATTTTTAATAACTTCATTTTTCTTAGTATAGTAACATGAAATTTTGCTTTTTTCCTAAAATTAAAAGAGAAGTATCCCTAGGTTAATTATCTGGGGGAAAACACGTAACTGTCTAAATGATAGAAAAATACAGTAAAATATAAAAAATTCAAACAAAAATTTACATATAGAATAAAAGTAATTTAATTTATAAAAATTTCACATCATTTTAACCCAACTGAGAATGAATTCAGGTTAATTGGCATGAATTTATATTAGTTAGTAATATCTATAAGATGTCCAAATGGGTGCTCGCTTCGGCAGCACACATACTAAAAAAAAGATGTCCAAATGGAAATTTTCAATGGGCCTTTGATGTATTGGTGCTTCTGTGTTGGATATATATGTATGCCGGATCGATTATTATAATAGTTGAATTTTAAGCAAATATCACTAGATTTAATCAGCCAAAGAGAGTATATAGAATCAAACTGTCACACCTTACAAGATACAGATATTTATGATTGTGGATTCTTAGGGGTCTAATAGTGACTTAAGACAGATAACAGTTGAGAGGAGGATTTTGGGATCACTTTTTGGCTCCTTGATGTCTCTCACATTATGAAAGCTAAAGAAATAGCCTTGACTGAAATATGAACTCAGAATAACATATTTTTTCAAATGTCATATAAACTCTAAATTATAATTAAATCTAGTCAACTCCCAAGAGTTCTCTATCACTTGCAACCCATGCAACAAAATAGATAAGGGAGTTCCTGGTGCTATATTTCTGAGGGATTTACCTTATTCTTTACTATTTTAGTATTTACAGTACTTTGTGGCTTGGGGTTAAGTTTTGAAAAATTGTTATGTAATCTCTTATCCCTGGAATTATTTTCTGTCAGGTGATAATAAATTCTAAAATAATTTGCCTTGTCTGGGAAGTTATTTAGGCTTAAAGTTTCTTGGGAAGGAAAGGGACATAAAAATACAAAGTTTTTAGTCTGTGTCCCCAGTTTATGAAATTATTTAACTGTCATATGCTTATTCATATTATTTCTAAATTGAGTGGAATATGAACTTACATATAATACTTAAGTGAGAAACATTAGCCTTCTGACTCAGTGTTATGGTTTGAGCATTTAGAGACATTATATATAAAAGACATCTGTATGAAAGTATTGCTGTATTTTATATAAAAAAGTAGATGAGTTTATTTTCCACTCTATTTTCTATTTTCTATAAATTACAACATTAATTTTCTATTTATTTTCTATTTATCTATAAATTTTCTAATTTATAGTTTATGTAAAAAATTTTACATTTTTATGTATAACTTTTCTAATTTATAGTTTATGTAAAAACATGTGACAAATTTCTTTTATCTTTGTCCCCAGGAAATGTTTATCTTTAGATTATTTGATATATTTGTATATCAGAATATGAAATTTAAATATGCCAAAGCCAATCAATGTTAATTTTTATTAATATATTCAAAACACCATATGATAGCTCCTTAGCTACTTATCTTACTTCTTTTTGGTAGTCTCTATCCTGTATTTTTCTTTATTAGAAATTTTAGTATTATAATTAATATGAAGCTGCCTCAAACTCTTTTTAAAACAAGTTGAATATACTTTCTAAATATTCATAACTTGAAGCCAGGTATAATACATTATTAAATGTAGGATAATTTTTAGAAATGTTCATTCTTTAGATAATGAAGTTAAAATAAAAATTTTCACCAAGTAATTATGAGTTATAGGCTATTATTTTTAAGACTATTATTAATCTAAATTATTTTGATTGGATAACAAGTTGAGAAGTTGAATTGATTAAGCCTATCATTAATCATATTTATATTTTTTATTTTAATATTGATTTAAAATTTTTTTAAATGATATGTGTAATTTACAAAGTATTCTATCAAATAAACTATAGAATAATGGAAAGTTATCATCTCAAATCTCATCTTCCAGAATGAATAAAAATTAACAATTAAATTTCAGTATATAGAAAGAAATGCCTGGATAAAAATCAGCATTTTAGTATATAGCTATATAAATGATTTTAAAGTATCAGATTAACTTGATTTAAATTTTAAGAAGTATTAGAGGTAAAAATGAAGGAATTATTAAACCTTGGTAAAGATGTCAAAGCACTGGGTGCTTTGTATGGAAGTGCTGAATCACTATACAGTACACCAGAAAATAATAATATTACACTGTATGTTAACTAACTGGAAATTATTTATTTATTTATTTATTTTAAAGATTTTATTTATTTATTTGAGAGAGAGAGAATGAGAGAGAGCACATGAGAGGGGGGAGGGTCAGAGGGAGAAGCAGACTCCCTGCCGAGCAGGGAGCCTGATGTGGGACTGGATCCAGGGACTCCAGGATCATGACCTGAGCCGAAGGCAGTCGCTTAACCAACTGAGCCACCCAGGCGCCCCAACTAACTGGAAATTAAATAAAAACTTAAAAAAATAAATATCCACTTTAAGAAACTTGGAAAAGGACAGCAAAGTAAACCCAAAGCAGGCAGATGGAATGATTTAATAAAATAGATGAAATGGAAAAGTGAAATAAAAAAACAATGGAGATAATTAATGACACCAAGAGTTGGTCCTTTGCGAAGATCAATAAAATTGATGTCCCTCATACACACTCACTTTTTATATTAAATTTACTCTAAACCTGCATGTCTTCTTAAAGTTATTGTTCATGACTAATTTGGCTGAAAACGTAGTAAGGGTAGTGGGATGAATTACTGTCTAGGCTTCTGCAATTTGTCCTAAGATTATAATTGATTATTCATTATCTTCCTTCTCTGCAAAACATTCTAGATTATCCTCATCCTCAAGTAATGCTTCTGCTAGTCTAGGCAAATTTTCTGAGGAGGTGGGATGTTAAACCAATCATTTACCCTAGTTATCATGTCTGATCAGATTATTGTTATAATATTTGTCTCTTCAGAGTTAAAACTGGACTTTCCACTATATCCCTTGGATTTCAGACATGCTCTTCCCTCCTTATACAATGCAGCAGTAATTCTACTTTCTCATGACGATTAGTCCCAGCCAGTACAGTGACTCTTTTCTTTGCTTTCTGTCCCACAGAAACAAGGAGCTCAAATGACCAGGTGGTGGCCATAGCTTTATGTTTAGTGAAACTCGTACTGTGTTCATGATGGAAGTGCCCCGATCTGGGAATCAGGACTTCTAGACCCAAGAAATCTAAAGTTGTGGTATTGGGAAGTATTCGATGGGTTTCTGGATGTGATGGTGACTAGAACCACACCTACTTTCCCCCTTGGATGCTGGATCCATGTATGCTAACAGATTATGGCCAAGAGTTTAAGGAGTATATCACATTTTGAATGATACTGCCTGTCCAAGATGGTGCCTTACTAGTGCCTGCAAAAAGTGTTGTCAATGTTCTGTCAGGAATGAGGCTTTGGGTGTTATCATATATAGTAAGACTAGTGAATACCATGTTCATTTGCCCATTGATCTGGAGTAACTTTTGAAGCACAGTGGCTTGCCAGGGCATCCAGAGTACCTGCCTTTTTCTGCTCATTAAGTCCAATTAACATGATCTCAACAATAAAGTGGGTCTTCTCCAAAATGTCAAGAACATAAATTTCTGGTCAGATTATATTGTAACGGAGGGCAAGACTGTCACTTATAGTATAACATAGCATAACATAATGCCCTGGTGCATGACTTTGAATATATTCTGTTTTCCAGGTGAGCACGAATTACTCCTACTTTTTCCTCATGATCAATATTAAAAACATATTTGCCAGATTAATAGCCACGTCAAAATCACAAAAGGGCATGTTGAAATGTTATAGTAAAATTACCATATCTAGCACAGCAGCTGCCTTTGAGGCTACCATGATAAATCAGTGGTAGTCCATTTACATCCACCATAATACATCTGTTTTGCTCATAGTCTATAATGTTGAAATAATCAGGGAAATAATGAGACCCACAACCCCAACATCCTTGAAATCTTTAAAAGTGAACTAATTTCACTTGCAATTAGGTATTATGATTTTTATTTATTACCTTGAGGGAGATGTTTTCTACCTGGCTTTTCCCATTATATTAGCTCTTATTCCACATGTCAGAGAACCAATATGAGGGTTTTTCCAGCTTTCAAATATGTCCAGCTGGACTGTGCATTCTGGAACTAGAAAATAATCATTTTGTGTATTTGTGAACCTATTAAACTCACTGTGAGATAGACTAGGCCTGAACTCCATTTATCACCTACCTTCATTATTCTATTTTAACAAGGGGCCACAATGTTGCTTTGGACCCCCAGATGTCAGTATCTCATAGTCCTTAAAAGATATGAGAAAACAGTGGTAACTTCTTTGGAAAGGACAAGAGCAATCACTATAGTACTCACTTGCTGAGGTGTTATCTGTCTTTCATTTAATGTATTCTGGTCCTAAAAATTACTGCATGTCTGGAATCTGAGTATGGAGCTACTGACTAATTTTCTGCTCCTCCCCTCTTGGTATTTTTTGATTATATGTATCTAGAAATAATATTGTCACCTGCCCATCTAACTCAAAACTAGGAATACTGCATACTCTATTAGCCATTGCTTAGCTTCCCTGTGGTTCAGGACACCATAGTTCCTATTCTGACCTTGTTACTGATTAAGGTAAGTATGTCCACTTAGCTTTTGATGAGTAAGTTTTGTCACCTAGTCTCTGCTATTCTGAAATGCTATGATACTTGTCAATATCAGGGAGTCCAGTTTCATTAGAATATCTCCTAGTGTCAGCCCTAGCTTATCTAATTCATCTGGCACCATCCCTCCCTATGTTCAAATCTTGGCATGACCCATTTGGGTAAGGGGGCAGAAGGAGGGTTTATTTACCAGAAGAGATGTAGAAACAGATAAAGCATACCCAATTTGAAGAGATCTGGTCAGAGCTCTGAGTGTTCACTACTGGGTTTCAGATATTAATGAATCAAAAAATAATTGACAAATGTCCATTTTGAAGCTCCCATTATTCATTCAATAACCTTTAGCACTTCCCTAATTCTGCAATTAAAACTTGGGGAAATAGCATAATGTAAACAACATAGCTTCTAGTTCCTAAAGACTGGGCTTTGATGCCCAATTTGCCACTTACGAGCTATGTGACCTTGTAAAAGTCATTTAGTCTTCCTGATTCTATTTGATTATCTCTTGAATAGGAATATTAATACTTTATTCAATTATTTACTAACATTACATGACATAATACTTCTAAATGATGTTTGCATTTGTAGAACCAAAATAGAAAGTCAATAGATATTTTTTTCTTCCCTTGTCTTTACATCTATTTATTGAATGAGTGAAGACGGTCAAGGAGGGAATTGTCTCCCTTGTAAACACTGGAGAATTATTGTGACATATAAATAATATCTAATGAGATATTACGGTAAATCATTCCAGGCCATTGGTCTTATCATTTGTTGTAATACATAGCAGCCTTTACAAGAGAGTATATAGTAAGCACCCAATAAAGATTTTTAATATAGCAGTAACTCTTCTTAGGATTAATGAGTGGGCCAACTCAGATATCTTCTCTTGAAGACATTCTGAATCATGCTTTCTCATAAGTTTTCCTGGTTTGAAACTTTTAACCAATGAACAACATCTAAAAGATATTAATAAATTAGTGAATAATTGTTTAGTGACCAAAGTGAGCAAGAGAATATTTGTGGGTTAGACAAATTTACAGCTGGTTCACTTTGATTGCTGAGTTACTATAATCAACAGAGGTTGGTTAATGATCACACCCTCATGTCATAACACATGGTTTCATTCTCTGCTTTGCTTTGTTGAATAGCTTGATCAATGACTTGAGTGAAAATATAATAAACATGTTTATCAAATTTACCAAAACTCACACTATGTGATGATAAGATAAATACTCAAACAGAAACTAGGCAGTGCCCCTTTAGGATTACTTAAAATGAATTGTTCAAGTCCTTTCCATCTCTGCAAGTTACCCTATTCAATTTATCTAGCTATCATTTTCAATAGCTTTATTTTATTCTAGAGCCTTCTATTCACACCTAACCATTTATAAATATGCCTTGCTCTCTTTTGTTCTTTTCTAAGACCTATTTTTCTTCCCTTCTACCTGTACTCTTTCTTCTTTAGGGAATTTAGAGGGAACCTGTTAAGACCAAATCTTTATTTTGCTCAAGTCAGTACTATAAACTGTTCACCTACTATTTTAAGCAACATGTTGAATTTAGGAAGTAGAAAGTCCTCAAATAATTCTTATGTATCTAATGAATCTTACTTGGAGTTGAGCAGTAATTAAATACACATTGATGCGAAATAATAAATAATAGGTAACTCACTCTGTCTGAATCTTATGTAATTTCCCCAAGGAGAAAGAGCATGTATTTTTTCTCTAGGTCAACAGTATCTAGAATAATATTATTAATAACAGCTAACATACTAAGCACTCATTATCCATGTGTTAACTCATTTATCCTCACAATGCTATAAAGTATGTGCTATTATCATCTACATTGCAGAGATGAGAAGATTGAACATTCAATAAAAGTTTGTTTAAATCATTGTCTAATCTTATGCCATTAAGAAAGGATTATCTGTATTCATCAGTACAATAAAAAACATTTTTATGACTTAATTTGGAAGCAACTGGGAATACCTTCCCACTAGTCTATAACTGTCACCATTTGGCAATATATTTCTTATAATACTCATTCAGCCAGATTCATCTTTAAGAAGAAAATATTCAATGGTGTGGATAATTATGGGTCAGAATTTACTAATGGGACTTAGTTATGGCAGATGAAATTATGATACTATAACATTTATGCATCAAAAAGAAGGAAAATGAATTTGATAGAAGGTAAAAATGCATGATTTGAGGGAACACCTCTGTTTATTATGCAGAAAGATAACTGAATTTTGTAATCTATAGAAAACTCTTCCCTTTTAATAAAAGGAAAAACATAGAGATTTCTATCAGTTTCTTAGTACTTTCCTTTTAGAAGGGCACTGACCCAGACTCTCTGGGAATTTCCAGTTGGATGACTGATGTTTGCAGGGACATGTCTGTCTCTTGCCGAAAGTGTTATGGTAATTACACATTCCACTGTGATTCCAGCTGGAAAGGGAATTGACAGGTTCCACAGAGGCTTAGCCAGATGTCGCAGACATTTAGCTATTCATTTCAAACACCTGCATTTCCAAGGCATACCTGCATCCTCATTATTAGCATAGAAGTTCATTTTTATTTGATTATTAGTAAGTAGAGTTGATAGACCATCTAGGAAAAGCCAAATTAAGTTCATTTACTTGTACGTCTAAGCAAAACAAATGCATTTGAAAAAATAAAAGAATAATTATGTATGATTTTGCCTTGTCTTTGATCTTCTGCATTCATACTTGCTTTAATCTTAGAATAATTTTTCATGATAATTTTAAAGGTTAATAGGCTGATGATATCATTGTTCAAATATATTTATCATTGGGAATTCAAGAATTGTACTTCTAAATTGTGAGTGAAATATTTGTCTTTTATATATTCAGTATCTGCAATACAATTGACAGATGAAATTTATCAGAGTGCTTTGCTCTGTTTTGCTTTTTTCTTGAAGTTAACATTTTTAAATTTTAAAATAATTCTTAATAATTTATTTTATCACTGTCAATGTTTTACTTTATTTTCTCCTTCAGATATCCCTGCCTAGGAAACATTTGTGAGAAAAGTGCAAACTTGATATCGCATGATCCCTAGATACGGCAGTGTGAATCTGCCAAGGAAAAGAACATTGGCTAGATACTCACTATGCAAGCCCCCAAAACTGGGAATCGATGCTAATACAACAACTACTATATAATCAACAAACAGCATGCAAATCTCACCAATTCTCCCAATATCTCTTTTCTTTTATGGTCCAGAATCCTATCCAAGAGCAGGTGCTGCATTTAATTGCTATGTCTCTTCAGGTCCCTTCAGGCTGTAGTTTCACACTTTTTCCATATCCCTCCTATTTTTACAGTTTGAAAAGTTACGGACCTCAACCTATATCCATCCAATGTTTCCATATGACCAGACGCAGGTCATACATTCTCATGATGTTAGTGTCTGCCAAATATCTCCATCATAAGTCATCACGTTTTGCATTACAATCAACCCAACACAATGTGAGAAGATGTTGAGAGGCATTGTGAGTACCCCTACCCTCCTCAAATATCCAACTTGAGCATTCATTTATGACTCCTGCCTGAATCAACCACCACTCTGTTGTTTGCCATTGATGATTTGCTATATTTCTTCTGAATTTATTAGTGGTATTTTACTGCAAGCAATAGCTTTCCCTTATTTCCCATTTATACTCATTCATCTACTTATTTATTTTAATATAGACCCATGAATTCCTATTTCATGTAATGTATTTCTGAATGCTCAAATCATGCAAATTTTGTCATTAGTTGGCTGTATCATCTTGACACATCCCTATCATTTTTTGAACAGTCTGCCCCTTGCTTTTGGAACAAGATGATGCCCCAGATTCAATTTCAATTTGACCTTTTATTTTTTTATTTTTTTGCTACAACTCCAGAATCATCCAGTATATATATATATATAGTGTGTGTGTGTGTGTGTGTGTGTGTGTATGTAAAAATATGACTATTACTATAATTGTTTTGGTATATTTATGCATGTGTGCCTGTATATGTACTTATATATGTATGCATATTTCCATGTTTATTAGTCCCTCTCCACAGTGAGAACCCTGTCACCTCAACATATTTACTTATTTGCACAATCAATTTACTATTTATTCAATATAACCAGTATCTCAACCGTGACAGAATGATAGCCATGTCTACCAGCTCTAGCTGTATCCCACTCCACTTCCTCACTCTCGCTTCCTGCCAATGCCTTCCCAGCCTCCCTTGCACCACTCAATCCTATCAAATTTTCTTGGTCACCACATATGATTCCAACATCTCTGTACCAGAAGAGGAAGGGCCAAGTATGTTTTTAAAACACAGTGAAGCAGAAAAGATCACATAAGTAGTGAGAGGTATTTATATTTTATATGTATTTTTAAGGAAGATGACAGAGTTTGCTGATAAATTAAGTGCATGTTGAAAGAGAATAGTCAAGGATAACTCAAAAATTTTGGCCTGAATAAATGTCATTAAATTACCACTGACTGATATCAGGAATAATGTGGGAGAAAAATATTGGGGTAGATTGGAAATTAATATATCTTTGGATATATAGAGATTAAGATGCCTATTAAACATTCAAATGGAATAATAGAGCAGGCAGTTGGATAAGTGAGCCTGAACTTTAGGAAGGAGTCCAGGTAAAAAGATGTAAATTGAGATTCAACAGCATACAGATGACATTTAACACCATGGACTGGATGATTTCATCAAGGGAATAATTGAACGCAAACAGAAAAAAGAAATATACACTACCAAATACTAGCGAGAGGTGAAGTGAGGATTGAGAATTACATTTTGGATTATATCTCTAATCTGCTTCTGTTGTGGTTGGGATGAAAGCTTGGTTAAGTGGTAACAAGAGAGAATAAAATGTGAGAAATTTAAGACAGCAAGTATAAACAATTAGTCTTGTGAGGTAGATTTTAATGTAATGAAGAACAGACAATGGGTGTGAGCTGAAAATAAGATGGGTATCCTTTTTTGAATAATGAATACTACCACAACATATTTGTATGCTTATGAGCCAATATATCCACTTGAAGCTGCAAAAATAATGAAACTGGAGAAAGATAATGGAATTAAGTCCTTTTATAGAAAGGAGTGCATGACACATGGAGTTTCAGCTTTATATTGGAATACAGGAAGTGCACCTATTAAAACAAAGCAGCCAGGGGGCGGAGCAAGATGGCGGAGGAGTAGGAGACCTGGATTTCGTCTCCTCTCAGGAATTCAGCTGGATAGGGATCAAACCATTCTGAA
>NW_022589717.1:45024673-45056290 GCF_004348235.1 Phoca vitulina | reverse complement strand
TCGATATGCTGTCTGCAAGAGACTCATTTTAGACCCAAAGACACCCCCAGATTGAAAGTGAGGGGGTGGAAAACCATTTACCATGCTAATGGACACCAAAAGAAAGCTGGGGTGGCAATCCTTATATCAGACAAATTAGATTTTAAACCAAAGACTGTAATAAGAGATGAGGAAGGACACTATATCATACTTAAAGGGTCTATCCAACAAGAAGATCTAACAATTGTAAATATCTATGCCCCTAACATGGGAGCAGCCAATTATATAAGGCAATTAATAACAAAAGCAAAGAAACACATCGACAACAATACAATAATAATGGGGGACTTTAACACCCCCCTCACTGAAATGGACAGATCGTCTAAGCAAAAGATCAACAAGGAAATAAAGACTTTAAATGACACACTGGACCAAATGGACTTCACAGACATATTCAGAACATTGCATCCCAAAGCAACGGAATACACATTCTTCTCTAGTGCCCATGGAACATTCTCCAGAATAGATCACATCCTAGGTCATAAATCAGGTCTCAACCAGTACCAGAAGATTGGGATCATCCCCTGCCTATTTTCAGACCACAATGCTTTGAAACTAGAACTCAATCACAAGAGGAAAGTCGGAAAGAACTCAAATACATGGAGGCTAAAGAGCATCCTACTGAAGAATGAATGGGTCAACCAGGAAATTAAAGAAGAATTAAAAAAATTCATGGAAACCAATGAAAATGAAAACACAACTATTCAAAATCTTTGGGATACAGCAAAGGCAGTCCTAAGAGGAAAGTATATAGCAATACAAGCCTTTCTCAAGAAACAAGAAAGGTCTCAAGTACACAACCTAACCCTACACCTATAGGAGCTGGAGAAAGAACAGCAAATCAAGCCTAAACCCAGCAGGAGAAGAGAAATAATAAAGATCAGAGCAGAAATCAATGAAATAGAAACCAAAAGAACAGTAGAACAGATCAACGAAACTAGGAGCTGGTTCTTTGAAAGAATTAACAAGATTGATAAGCCCCTGGCCAGACTTATCAAAAAGAAAAGAGAAATGACCCAAATCAACAAAATCATGAATGAAAGAGGAGAAATCACAACCAACACCAAAGAAATACAAACAATTATAAGAACATATTATGAGCAACTCTATGCCAGCAAATTAGATAACCTGGAAGTAATGGATGCATTCCTAGAGATGTATCAACTACCAAAACTGAACCAGGAAGAAATAGAACACCTGAACAGACCTATAACCACTAAGGAAATAGAAGCAGTCATCAAAAATCTCCCAAAACACAAAAGCCCAGGGCCAGATGGCTTCCCAGGGGAATTCTACCAAACATTTCAAGAAGAATTAATACCTATCCTTCTCAAACTGTTCCAAAAAATAGAAATGGAAGGAAAACTTCCAAACTCATTTTATGAGGCCAGCATTACCTTGATCCCAAAACCAGACAAAGACCCCATCAAAAAGGAGAATTACAGACCAATATCCCTGATGAACATGGACGCAAAAATTCTCACCAAAATACTAGCCAATAGGATCCAACAGTACATTAAAAGGATTATTCACCACGACCAAGTCGGATTTATCCCTGGGCTGCAAGGTTGGTTCAACATCCGCAAATCAATGAACGTGATACAATACATTAACAAAAGAAAGAACAAGAATCATATGATCCTCTCAATAGATGCAGAAAAAGCATTTGACAAAGTACAGCATCCTTTCTTGATCAAAACTCTTCAGAGTATAGGGATAGAGGGTACATACCTCAATATCATAAAAGCCATCTATGAAAAACCCACAGCGAATATCATTCTCAATGGGGAAAAACTGAGAGCTTTCCCCCTAAGGTCAGGAACGCGGCAGGGATGTCCACTATCACCACTGCTATTCAACATAGTATTGGAAGTCCTAGCCACAGCAATCAGACAACAAAAAGAAATCAAAGGCATCCAAATTGGCAAAGAAGAAGTCAAACTCTCACTCTTTGCAGATGATATGATACTTTATGTGGAAAATCCCAAAGACTCCACCCCAAAACTGCTAGAACTGATACAGGAATTCAGTCAAGTGGCAGGATATAAAATCAATGCACAGAAGTCAGTGGCATTCCTATACACCAACAACAAGTCAGAAGAAAGAGAAATTAAGGAGTCGATCCCATTTACAATTGCACCCAAAACCATAAGATACCTAGGAATAAATCTAACCAAAGAGGCAAAGGATCTGTACTCAGAAAACTATAAAATACTCATGAAAGAAATTGAGGAAGACACAAAGAAATGGAAAAACGTTCCATGCTCATGGATTGGAAGAACAAATATTGTGAAGATGTCAATCCTACCTAGAGCAATCTACACATTCAATGCAATCCCCATCAAAATACCATCCACTTTCTTCAAAGAAATGGAACAAATAATCCTAAAATTTGTATGGAACCAGAAAAGACCCCGCATAGCCAGAGGAATGTTGAAAAAGAAAAGCAAAGCTGGCGGCATCACAATTCCAGACTTCCAGCTCTACAACAAAGCTGTCATCATCAAGACAGTATGGTACTGGCACAAAAACAGACACATAGATCAATGGAACAGAATAGAGAGCCCAGAAATGGACCCTCAACTATATGGTCAACTCATCTTTGACAAAGCAGGAAAGAATGTCCAATGGAAAAAAGACAGTCTCTTCAACAAATGGTGTTGGGAAAATTGGACAGCCACATGCAGAAGAATGAAACTGGACCATTTCCTTACACCACACACAAAAATAGACTCCAAATGGTTGAAAGACCTCAATGTGAGACAGGAGTCCATCAAAATCCTAAAGGAGAACACAGGCAGCAACCTCTTCGACCTCAGCCGCAGCAACTTCTTCCTAGAAACATCGCCAAAGGCAAGGGAAGCGAGGGCAAAAATGAACTACTGGGACTTCATCAAGATAAAAAGCTTTTGCAAAGCAAAGGAAACAGTCAACAAAACCAAAAGACAACTGACAGAATGGGAGAAGATATTTGCAAATGACATATCAGATAAAGGGCTAGTATCCAAAATCTATAGAGAACTCATCAAACTCAACACCAAAAGAACAAAGAATCCAATCAAGAAATGAGCAGAAGACATGAACAGACATTTTTCCAAAGAAGACATCCAAATGGCCAACAGACACATGAAAAAGTGTTCAATATCGCTCAGCATCAGGGAAATCCAAATCAAAACCTCAATGAGATACCACCTCACACCAGTCAGAATGGCTAAAATTAACAAGTCAGGAAATGACAGATGTTGGCGGGGATGCGGAGAAAGGGGAACCCTCCTACACTGTTGGTGGGAATGCAAGCTGGTGCAGCCACTCTGGAAAACAGTATGGAGGTTCCTCAAAAAGTTGAAAATAGAGCTACCATATGATCCAGCAATTGCACTACTGGGTATTTACCCCAAAGATACAAAAGTAGGGACCCGAAAGGCTACGTGCACCCCGATGTTTATAGCAGCAATGTCCACAATAGCCAAACTGTGGAAAGAGCCAAGATGTCCATCAACAGATGAATGGATAAAGAAGATGTGGTATATATATATACAATGGAATATTATGCAGCCATCAAAAGGAATAAGATCTTGCCATTTGCAACGACGTGGATGGAACTGGAGGGTATTATGCTGAGCGAAATAAGTCAAACAGAGAAAGACATGTATCATATGACCTCACTGATATGAGGAATTCTTAATCTCAGGAAACAAACTGAGGGTTGCTGGAGTGGGGGGTGGGGTGGGAGGGATGGGGTGACTGGGTGATGGACACTGGGGAGGGTATGTGTTCTGGTAAGCGCTGTGAATTGTGCAAGACTGTTGAATCTCAGATCTGTACTTCTGAAACAAATAATGCAATATATGTTAAGAAAGAAAAAAAGAAGAAGAATGTAGCAGGAGGGGAAGAAGGAAGGGGGGGAAGTCGGAGTGGGAGAAGAACCATGAGAGACGATGGACTCTGAAAAACAAACTGAGGGTTCTAGAGGGGAGGGGGGTGGGAGGATGGGTTAGCCTGGTGATGGGTATTGAGGAGGGCACGTTCTGCATGGAGCACTGGGTGTTATGCACAAACAATGAATCATGGAACACTATATCTAAAACTAATGATGTAATGTATGGGGATTAACATAACAATAAAAAAAAAGAAAGAAAAAACAAAAAAAACAAAAAAAACAAAGCAGCCAGACAGGGCGCATGTATATAAATGCAGGTAAGTTGTTAGATTTATAGATACGTTGATGAAATTCTCTTGTTATTTTTCAATTTTCTTAGAGGCAAAGATCAGCTAAGAGTGAGGAAGGAAAAACATGTTGAATGTTAACAGGGAGAAGAGAAATTTAAAATAACTTTCTACAAGAGTGGGTGAGTAAATGATCTATGAAAATATAACTATTTTATGATAGAACTGAGGGCACACCTGAAGTTGTGGTGATGAATTTAAAGTAAGAGAAGCATTATATATTTGTACAGGTTTAGAAGCAGAGAAGGCAGAAAGTTGAATAAACAAGAGTGTGGGTCTTGACATATAAATTCCATGGGAAGAAAGGTGTGGGGACTGAAAATGTGTTCAAGAGTATGATTTTAATTTTGAACCCTAAGCCAGGTAAAAAGGGATATTGGCTATTTATGGTATATCCTAGACCACTAAGGTTTCAGTAGATTAGAGTGCCCATTTGGATTGAAAATTGTGGAAATATGAATTCTAGAAAATTGTGCTGAAAAGATAGACAACATGGTGAAAGGAATTATTTGAAATTTAGATTTTTGAGGTAATGCAATTATTGGTAATATCCAGATATGGTTATGGCTGCAGGGGCATGGCAGGGGAGGCATGGAGAACAAGTTTGTTGGACAGGATGAGGGCAAATAACTGAGAACCTAACCTATATCAGTTTCTAAGACTGACAAGAATGACGACTTGGATACAGTCAAAGTTGACTTTTCTTCATTTAAATATAGATTCTGCAAACATTAAACGCAAAAGATATAAAAAAGGGAGTGAGCTTCCTGATGATTGCCTAATTCTTCAAAGTAGTGGCTTGAAGTTTAGTAGACACACTGCCTGATGGTACAAATAAGTCCAGAGCTGCTACTTTTTATTTAAATAGAATGAGGACTGGCCTTGTCAACACTCAAGAATATTTCGCCACCAAAGAATGAGATTTCTTTATATGCTCTACATATGTGTATACACATTTGTGATTTTTTGTTGTTATCTTATTTATAGCGGTTGTATACATGCCTAACACAGAGGGTTTCTGTGAGTACTGAAATTACCAGGAATTTTTATATTAATCATAGTGGAAAAGGAAATGAACTTAGAAGCTAAAATGAAAAGTAATAACTTAGTGCAAATAAATAACAACAATAAGTTGTAGCAGATAGTAATATTTGATTGTCTGTACTGGGAAATGGTGGTGGCAATGAGGATCTAGAAGGAAACCTGCCTGCCATTCAGCCTTGGTAGTAGAAGGAAAATAGGAAGAAAAAGTGCCTTACCTTGGCAGTCTGTAGGAAGGGTCTCAGGTTAAAAGAACCGGTTCAGTTTTATTTGGAAGAGGAGTTTTAGAGAAGTAGTCATTTTGTTGATGGCATACTGTTAATGCCCATGAAGAAATTTTGGGTGATCAGAGAAGGATAAGGGAATGGATGAAATTAGGGGATTTAGAGGGATTTATGGGGATATAGGTATAGATGTTGAGGAATAAGCTTTATTGTGACCCAGGTAATTAAAGATGTAAATCCTGATGAGATTAGACATGAGGGTCTCTTAGATGAGGTAGAAAATCAGATCTAATCACATCCTTTTTCTTAGGAATAGTCTCTTGGGCAGCGGTTCTGGTGAGATGAGGAATGTTGGGATGGGTTGGACGTCTCCTCATTAGCAATGAGGGGGTTTGTGGGCCTCTTTTCCAATCCTACTAAAGGCAGCACTGGGGCTAATTGAAGGCTTGTCTTGTCGGGAGTATCATTTCAGTACTATGACTATGCTTCATTTGATTCTTATAATACCTCCAGACTTTATTTTTCTACATTTAATCATCCTTCTGTATTTAATCATTCCTTCAATTAGAAAGAATACTACCCAGCTATGTAGTCTCAGTGGTACTCTTCTAAGTGACTTGAGTAACACTTGCATAGATTTTAAGGTTTGGTCGATACTTCTACCCCAGGTAAAGGAGAGGACAATCATTCAAAAGATTGCCTCAGTAACTATAAAACATTACAGAACTAGAGAGAAGGGAAATTAAAAACAAAATTTGATGTCTACTCTCTAGACATCACTACAAAATATAAGACTTTCTATATTTAGCTTTTGTAATTAGAGATATCAGGGGATTTTATTCTACATATGAGGTGATACATTGTAAAAGAACAAATAACTGTGAGTTATAACAAATAGTATTTGCCAAAGCAAAACATACTTAGAATCATTTCATTTCTTCTCAGGTTGTCAAATCAGTGTTTGCAATTAAAGATTTAAGTATTTATTTCATGTATAATTTTCAATTTGGGGGAATGCATCTTTCCATCCTCACTGCTAAACATGAACTTTAAAATACATACAAACACATTAAGCAATGACAATAAAAATAAATATCCCATTAATTAATAGTTGTGTTTGTCTTACACAAGTTTACTATCTAATCCAAGAGCACTGCAATTTGTTGTGAGGAGTCTAAGAAAGTCAGATGCAAATTATTATGTCTTTATTTAAGTGAATGTGACACATAGTCACATTATTTTATCTTGCCTTACAAAAGCACTTCATAACCATTTTGCTGGTCTTCTTCATCATATCTTTGCTCCCAAATGTTTTCCAATTTTCAAACCTTACATTTTTATTTACCATGTTTATTATTTTCTGCTAACTTTACTAATCTTTTAAAACTCTTTTTTATTCAGTCCTTTTTAAAAATCTAAAGAATAGGGGCACCTGGGTGGCTCAGTCATTAAGCGTCTGCCTTAGGCTCAGGTCATAATCCCAGGGTCCTGGGATTGAGCCCCACATTGGGCTCCATGCTCCACAGGAAGCCTGCTTCTCCGTCTCTCACTCCCACTGCTTGTGTTCCCTCTCTCACTGTGTCTCTCTCTGTCAAATAAATAAAATCTTTAAAAATAAATAAATAAATAAATAAATAAATAAATAAAATATAAAGAATATCAATATGTGTGTGTGTGTTGGAGCAAGATTTAAAAAACTGGCTAGAAAAGTCATTCAATCTTATTAGTTTAAACAAATTGGTTGTACCTTTTTTTTGTTTTTGCAGTTAATTGCAGTGGTATTTTGGTGTACTTTTTGAGGCTGAGTGAGGAGTTTTTATTTCTCACTATATTAATCTCTCTTTATTGAACATTAGCAAGGAACAATGCTGGACACTACAAATACACAGTAGAAAGCTAGAAATCTCAAAGGCTTTGTTCCCATTCTAACAAAGAGAAAAGACTGGATAATATATAAGATCATAACTTCTTTTGTGCCTATCACAGAGTTGGTCATAGGACCACAAACTACCCTGAAATCTAAACAAAGAAATTTTGGGGGGGGCCTCATGGGAGATAAAAGACATAAATACTGGCTCATGTTTGACAGTGATAAGAAAAAAGAGAAGACAGGGCCTCAACAGGAATAGATAAGAAGAATTTGAGTAAAATGTCAATGAATTGCTAAAGGCTGAGTGCTGCCCTGTGTGACAGTATAGAGCCTTGGAAACCACAGACATGGGGGGAAGTTCACACATAGTTTCTGCCTCTTCTCTATGACCCTCACTGGATCCTCATGAGAAAAATTGTGGGCAGGGTAAAAGATTAGAGTCTTCCTTATGTTACAAGCCTGGAGGAAAGGGATGGCCATTACAAGGGGGAAGGCATGAAGCCCCAACAGTTTTCTTCTCTAAGGATCAATGGTCTTTAGATGCTAGAGAAAGCTTGACAAACTCATGTTGCCCTAGAACACTCTGCCTGAGAAAAGATTAATAGGAAAAACAAAATACCTTCTAGATGAACAGGGAGATGAGCAGGACACAATCCTAGACTTAGCAGCTTGAGATTTCCTACCAGGAGAGAGATAGGATTACTGAAACAGCTTCACTCTTGAGACCAAAGGATATATAGGTCTTGCCTAAATCTAAGGATGAATCAGAACATCAGAAATGTCCTTGTCCCCCACATCCAGGCTCATAAGCACTGAGCAACAGCAACATCTGTTAACAGAGTGGAGATAGACCATGTCTGAGGCTCAGAAACACATCAAAATCATATTGCTTAGGAAGAAGGTGGATCATTGAGAAAAATCTTCTTGCAAACAAAACCCTACCCAAAGCACAAAGTAATTTCAGAGTAATTTAATCCAGTGGGAACCAAAGAACAATAAACATAAATCCAGCTTAATTCCTGATGGAAATGACTCATCTCCCCACACTAAAGGCCAAGCAGAAGAGGCACGCCTTTTTTTCAGACATAAATACTACTCAACTGTTGTATGCACTAGGTCTGGCAATCAGTTAAAAATTACAAGAGAGCTTGAGGAGCAAGATGGCAGAGGAGTAGGAGACATAAATTTCGTCTGGTCCCAGGAATTCAGCTAGATAGGGACCAAACCATTCTGAACACCTACAAACTCAACAGGAGATAGAAGAAAAGAATAGCAGCAACTCTCTGAACAGAAAAGTGACCACTTTCTGGAAGGTAGGACCTGCAGAGAAGTGAATCCGAGACGATATTTGGGAAGATAGACGGCGGGGGAGGGGCCTCCATCAGCCTCTATCAGCAAGTGGTAGAGCAACAGAGCACCGTACAGCACAGTACTAAAATATTTCAATAAAATCATGCTACTTCTTTCTATAAAAAAAAAAAAAATTCCATGATTCTTTAGTCTTTCAAAGTTAATTTTTTTAACTTTTTTTTTGAATTTTTCTTTTTCCCTTTTTCAACCAACATCTTATCAATCCCCTTTTTAAAAATCCTTCTTATTTTTCATTTTTAGAGTCATATTCTATCCCTGCATAGTAGTTAACCTTATTTTTGGTATATATATAAGTTGTTCTCTCTTTAAAATTTTGGGATACAGGTTCTCCTAACAGACCAGAGTATACCCTAAATCTCTAGTATATGGCTTTCTTCTAGTCTCCTCCCTGACCACATTCTCTCCCCTTTTTTTTTTTAATTCCTCTTCTTTCTTTTTTCAAACAACTTCTTATCTTATCAATTCTTCTTATAAAATCTTTCATAATTTTCATCTTTACATTCATATTCCATCCCCTCATCGTATTTACCCTTATTTTTGTACATATATAAGTTTTTCTATCTTTAAAATTTTGGGAGGCACTTTCTTCTAACAGACAAAAATACACCCAAAATCTACTGTGTGGCACTGATCTATGCACCAGCCTGATCATATTGATCATATTCTTTTTTTTTTTTTTTTTTTCTTTTTTTTTTTCTTTTTTTTTTTCTTTTTTCTTTCTTTCCCTTTCTTTTCCCCAGTTTCAGGTCTCTTCTGATTTGTTTAGTGTATATTTTTCTGGGGTCATTGTTACCCTGTTAGCATTTTGTTCTCTAATTCACTATTCTCCTACAGACAAATGACAAGATGGAAAAAATCATCTCAAAAAAAAAAAAGAACAAGAGGCAGTACCAAATGTCAGGGACCTACTCAATATGGACATTAGGGAGATGTCAGAACTAGAGTTCAGAATGACGATTTTAAAGACACTAGCTGGGCTTGAAAAAAAGCATGGAAGATATTAGAGAAACCCTTTCTGGAGAAATAAAAGAACTAAAATCTAACCAAGTCGAAATCAAAAAGGCTATTAATGAAGTACAATAAAAAATGGAGGCTCTAACTGCTAGGATAAATGAGGCAGAAGAGAGAATCAGTGATATAGAAGACCAAATGATGGAAAATAAAGAAGCTGAGAAAAAGAGAGATAAACAACTACTGGACCACGAGGGCAGAATTCGAGAGATAAGCGATACCCTAAGACGAAACAATATTAGAATAATTGGGATCCCAGGAGAAGAAAAAAGAGAGAAAGGGGCAGAAGGTATATTGGAGCAAATTATAGCTGAGAACTTCTCTAATTTGAGGAAGGAAACAGGCATAAAAATCCAGGAAGCACAGAGACCCCCCCCTCTCAAAATCAATAAAAATAGGTCAACACCCCAACATCTAATAGTAAAACTTACGAGTCTCAGAGACAAAGAGAAAATCCTGAAAGCAGCTCGGGACAAGAGATCTATAACCTACAATGGTAGAAACATTAGATTGGCAACAGACCTATCCACAGAGACCTGACAGGCCAGAAAGGACTGGCATGATATATTCAAAGCACTAAATGAGAAAAATACACAGCCAAGAATACTATATCCAGCTAGGCTGTCATTGAAAATAGAAGGAGAGATAAAAAGCTTCCAGGCCAAACAAAAACTAAAGGAATTTGCAAACATGAAACTAGCCCTACAAGAAATATTGAAAGGGGTCCTCTAAGCAAAGAGAGAGCCTAAAAGCAACATAGACCAGAAAGGAACACAGACAATATACAGTAACAGTCACCTTACAGGTAATACAGTGGCACTAAATTCCTATCTTTCAATAGTTACCTTGAATGTAAATGGTCTAAATGCCCCAATCAAAAGACACAGGCTATCAGATTCGATAAAAAATCAGGACCCATTGATATGCTGTCTGCCAGAAACTCATTTTAGACCCAAAGACACCTCCAGACTGAAAGTGAGGGGGTGGAAAACAATTTACCAGGCTAATGGACACCAAAAGAAAGCTGCGGTGGCAATCCTTATATCAGACAGATTTTAAACCAAAGACTGTAATGAGAGATGAGGAAGGACACTATATTATACTTAAAGGGTCTATCCAACAAGAAGATCTAACAATTGTAAACATCTATGCCCCTAACATGGGAGCAGCCAATTATATAAGCCAATTAATAACAAAAGCAAAGAAACACATCGACAACAGTACAATAATAGTGGGGGACTTTAACACCCCCCTCACTGAAATGGACAGATCATCTAAGCAAAAGATCAACAAGGAAATAAAGACTTTAAATGACACACTGGACCAAATGGACTTCACAGACATATTCAGAACATTCCATCCCAAAGCAACAGAATACACATTCTTCTCTAGTGCCCATGGAACATTCTCCAGAATAGATCCATCCTAGGTCACAAATCAGGTCTCAACTGGTACCAGAAGATTGGGATCATTCCCTGCATATTTTTGGGCCACAACGCTTTGAAACTAGAACTCAATCACAAGAGGAAAGTCAGAAAGAACTCAAATACATGGAGGCTAAAGAGCATCCTACTAAAGAATGCATGGGTCAACCAGGAAATTAAAGAATTAAAAAATTCATGGAAACTAATGAAAAGGAAAACACAACTGTTCAAAACCCTTGGGATGCAGCAAAGACAGTCCTAAGAGGAAAGTATATAGCAATACAAGGCTTTCTCAAGAAACAAGAAACATCTCAAATACACAACCTAACCCTACACCTAAAGGAGCTGGAGAAAGAACAGCAAATAAAGCCTAAACCCAGCAGGAGAAGAGAAATCATAAAGATCAGAGCAGAAATCAATGAAATAGACAGCAAAAGAACAGTAGAACAGATCAACGACACTAGGAGCTGGTTCTTTGAAAGAATTAACAAGATTGATAAACCCCTGGCCAGACTTATCAAAAAGAAAAGAGAAATGACTGAAATCAACAAAATCATGAATGAAAGAGGAGAGATCACAATCAACACCAAAGAAATACAAACAATTACAAGAACATATTATGAGCAACTATATGCCAGCAAATTAGATAATCTGGAAGAAATAGATGCATTCCTAGATATCTATAAACTCCCAAAACTGAACCAGGAAGAAATAGAAAACCTGAACAGACCTATAACCACTAAGGAAATTGAAGCAGTCATCAAAAATCTCCCAACAAACAAAAGCCCTGGGCCAGATGGCTTCCCAGGGGAATTCTACCAAACATTTAAAGAAGAATTAATACTTATTCTTCTGAAACTGTTCCAAAAAATAGAAATGGAAGGAAAACTTCCAAACTCGTTTTATGAGGCCACCATTACCTTGATCCCAAAACCAGACAAAGACCCCATCAAAAAGGAGAATTACAGACCAATATCCTTGATGAACATGGATGCAAAAATTCTCACCAAAATACTAGCCAATAGGATCCAACAGTAAATTAAAAGGATTATTCACCATGACCAAGTGGGATTTATCCCTGGGCTGCAAGTTTGGTTCAACACCCGCAAATCAATCAATGTGATACAATACATTAATTAAAGAAAGAACAAGAACCATAGGATCCTCTCAATAGATGCAGAAAAAGCATTTGACAAACTGCAGCATCCTTTCTTGATCAAAACTCTTCAGAGTATAGGGATAGAGGGTACATACCTCAATATCATAAAAGCCATCTATGAAAAACCCACAGCGAATATCATTCTCAATGGGGAAAAAATGAGAGCTTTCTCCCTAAGGTCAGGAACGCGGCAGGGATGTCCACTATCACCACTGCTATTCAACATAGTATTAGAAGTCCTAGCCACAGCAATCAGACAACAAAAAGAAATCAAAGGCATCCAAATTGGCAAAGAAGAAGTCAAACTCTCGCTCTTTGCAGATGAAATGATACTTTATGTGGAAAACCCAAAAGACTCCACCCCACAACTGCTAGAACTCATACAGGAATTCAGTCAAGTGGCACGTTATAAAATCAATGCACAGAAATCAGTGGCATTCCTATACACCAACAACAAGACAGAAGAAAGAGAAATTAAGGAGTCGATCCCATTTACAATTGCACCCAAGACCATAAGATACCTAGGAATAAATCTAACCAAAGAGGCAAAGGATCTGTACTCAGAAAACTATAAAATACTCATAAAAGAAATTGAGGAAGACACAAAGAAATGGAAAAACATTCCATGTTCATGGATTGGAAGAACAAATATTGTGAAGATGTCAAGGCTACATAGAGCAATCTACACATTCAGTGCAATCCCTATCAAAATACCATCCACTTTTTTCAAAGAAATGGAGCAAATAATCCTAAAATTTGTATGGAACCAGAAAAGACCCCCGAATAGCCAGAGGAAGGTTGAAAAAGAAAAACAAAGCTGGTGGCGTCACAATTCTGGACTTCAAGCTCTATTACAGAGCTGTAATCATCAAGACAGTATGGTGCACAAAAACAGACACATAGATCAATGGAACAGAATAGAGAGCCCAGAAATGGACCCTCAACTCTATGGTCAACTGAACTTCGACAAAACAGGAAAGAATGTCCAAACGAAAAAAGACAGTCTCTTCAAGAAATGGTGTTGGGAAAATTGGACAGGCACATGCAGAAGAATGAAACTGGACCATTTCCTTACACCACACACAAAAATAGACTCAGAATGGTTGAAAGACCTGGTAGTATTTCTAAGAAAAACCTGTATAAGTGTGTGCTGGGAATATTACAGAGGAAATTATTGATTTGAAGTGATAGAGCTTGATTCTGATGTTTCTCAACACAAGTTGTAAAAGAAATGTGTAAGAAATAATGCAAGAAAATCTGTAAGGGCTAGAAACATTTTTTCCACCTAGGATCCCTGGATAAAGGAAAACAAGTGTCAGATGAGGTACTATGATCAGCCTTAATTAAAGGAGAGAAATATTTGGGGGGGAAATGTTAAAAACACCAGAATTAGAGGGAAGGATTGTACAAACATGACTGATCCCTGGGGTGGTATGTCTTTTGGAAAAAACTCTACTAGAAGATGTCTAAATCCTCCAACAACTCCAAACTCTGACTATAACAAAGGGATCATTTTTTAGATGTAAGAAAATAATAACAAAGCCTATTTTTTTAAAAATTACAGACCAGTTTTATCAATTTATCCTTTCTGAAAAAAAATCAGCTTTGGCAGAAAGGTGAGGAATCCCAGCTAAAGATTAGTAGAAAGTGCCCTAATTAATGATTTTTGTATTCCTCAATAGTGATCTCTATTCTAAAAATCACCAAAGATACACTGTGTGATCTTATCTTAAAAAGTAATTTTAGTAGAGATGTTTTGGTCTTAGAGGTGAATCAGAAATATTGCTTCTATAAGTTACTTCTATTTCCTTTAGGATTTTCATGCACTGTCTAGTTCTGCCATTTATCTTTCAATTTTTTCATCTCTTGGGACTTCATTATATGGGCTGTGTTGATGACCCTTTCCCCTGCCTTGCCCGCTGAGGCCACTTGAGGCATTTCTAGGTACACCCCTTTATATTATCTCTTTTTGAAATTGCCAAGGTCACATCTTTGACACAATCATCTCCAACTTCTGTGCTTTGCTCTTTCTGACAGTGTTATCAGCATTTACTCTTTTATCACATTTGACCTAGTTCTCTCTAGCTAGTAACCCTCTTTTTCTTCTGTTTTCCATCTTTGACTTATTCTGCTTCTTGACATTTCAGAATGTGCACTTTGCTTTCCAGACAATAGGTGGTGTTGACATATGATGCAAATACAGAGTTTCTTTTCATGGCATATAAGTGCGTTCTTTTTTTTTTTTTTTTTCTGGTTTCTGACTCCCCAATCCATTTCAATATAACATTTGTGCATGCTGATGTCACTTCCTCTACTTTCCAATAAAACTAAAACTATAATTAACTTAATTTTACAGATAGTATGGAACTAGATTTTCTTTAGCTATCCATAAGTGTATCAAAAACTATTACCCAATACTTCTTAGAAAAATTATCTTTTTCTAGTCTTATTTAGTGATTGGAAGTAAAAGCATTCTTAGTTGATAATTATTATATCTGCTTTTAATACACCAATACATATATACACAAACATAAATGTATATGTATACACATATATAGGAGACTTAAGAGATAAATCTATAATATATGCTTTTTAAAAAGTATTTTTAAAAGAACACTCAATTAGAGATGTGATTGTATGACATTTTAATCAACCATTCTAAAGCAGAATTACAAACTGAGGTTTATGAATTTGCCACTGTTCAAGCTATAGGAATTTGTATATTAATGACAATAATGTATGCCAACTATTATAAATTAAAATGTGATCAAAAATGAGTTAAAATTTAGGAAATGTCACTAACTTTTTTGACCTTTGCTACTTAACAAATTTCAGTTAAGATTATGATGCCTATGGGGCGCCTGGGTGGCTCAGTCATTAAGCGTCTGCCTTCGGCTCAGGTCATAATCCCGGGATCCTGGGATAGAGCCCCGCATTGGGCTCCCTGCTCCACGGGAAGCCTGCTTCTCCCTCTCCCACTCCCCGTGCTTGTGTTCCCTCTCTCACTGTGTCTTTCTCTGTCAAATAAATAAAATCTTAAAAAAAAAAAGATTATGATGCTTATGGAAATAAAAGTAGTATACAATTTAAGACTTTTTTCAACTTATGCAAAATTTCCTCTAGTTTTTTTTTCTAGTATTTTTAAATTTATTCTCAAGGCAATTAAAGGCAGTGAGTAAAATTGATTATATTCATAATTTATTTTACTGTAATTCATGTGTGTAAAAATGGCAATCAACATTCACAATTTTGAAAACAAAATATAAGTATGAATATTAATTAGGTTAACCTTTTTAGATTACGAATATACAAATATAAATCTAAGTAATATATATATTAAGCTGCCCAGCACTTGACTTTCAATATCTAAAATATAATAATTTGCTTTTTTATAATTTAAATAATATCAGTGTATTCATAAATGTTTTGGGTCCAAATACTGCTTATATGCTTTTTAATCTATAAAAACTATGAAAATATGTGATTGTTGCTATGCACAAAGAGTGGCTATAATAACTAATAAATCTGTGAGATTTGCACAATTGAGATTAGGATATTGTATACAGTTTGCACTTGTTCTACTCTGTGTAGTTTAATGGAATGAACTCTATGTACAAGTTTTATTCAGTACAAATACAAAACCTTTAACTATTTGAATTTTAACCATTTATTGATTTTTTACTTATTTTCAAAACTGGAAAATTTAGTAAAAGGCAAAAATAATATTCCAGATCTTGCATTATAGACCAAGAGTTGTTGTTAAATGATGTTCCAAAAACTAACACAAAGTTGAATCCAGTACAGGTAGTTTAACTTCACAGCCAAGGACAGAAAGAACACATGATTCTTTATAGTGAACTCTATATACTCTAGTGACAATATATTACTGTCAATTTGAGGTTGAGTGAATATCAGACAATGTTAGTACAACTCCATCCTTCACATCTAAAGCCATCCTTCTGTTGATTTGAGCTGCATCAAAGATTACAATAGAAATTGAAGTATTCATAAGTAATCTCTTCTTAGGCAGAAATATGTGAATTGTCCTTCTGGGAATATTTAATGTCAAAATTCAATACAATGTTTCTCCCCTATGGCTTGACTATTACCAAATATATACTGCTGAGGAGACTGACCACTTGCTATCATACCTGCTTTGTTGCAGTTCACTAAAAAAAAAAAAAAAAAAAAGGCCATGGGATAAATTTAAATTTTCTTCTAGTAGTAAAATCCAGTTCAAGATCCAAGGTTTTATTTTAAAAATGGATGCGACCTCATTGTTCTATGGTGAGGCAGTCAAGTGGAAAGATAAATGTAATGGGCAGTCTGAAATGAAGTATATTTTCACACCTCTGCCAAAAACACTAGCAAAACAAGAAAAAGAAAAGAGAATTTTAGAAATCATTAATTGCCACAGACAATAAGAGATACATAAAACAAAGTGATTATACCTTCTGTTCAGTGAGGGCATTAGTTTCTAAAACACTATGTTCCTGGCACTAGCCCAGATCTAATAGAACTGGCTTTATTTTTTTTTATTTTTTTATTTTTTTTTAAAGATTTTATTTATTTATTTGAGAAAGAGAGAATGAGAGACAGAGAGCACAAGAGGGAAGAGGGTCAGAGGGAGAAGCAGACTCCCTGCTGAGCAGGGAGCCCGATGTGGGACTCGATCCCGGGACTCCAGGATCATGGCCTGAGCTGAAGGCAGTCGCTTAACCAACTGAGCCACCCAGGCGCCCCTAGAACTGGCTTTAAAAGTCTCAGACACCAAGAGTTATTTATGACTAAGTTAGGAAAAAAAGCTGAAAATAAAATGTTGCCTGTGAAAGTAGTGTACTTTCTTAGTAGGCAGTTCAAACATGTGCCAGAAGCAACCACAATGGATACTATTAACATATTTCTAAATTTTTTTGTCTGGTGAAGACTTTACAAATGATAGAATCTAAAGTTTTACATGCCGTTTGTTTAAATACATATAGAATTCTTGAAACTTCAAAGAAAAAAGGAATTTTTTTTTTTACATTTTTGACATGGGAAAATTTAATCTCAAGTTCAGTTCAGCCCTTTGTGGCATTAAGATTGGACATCTTGGTAAAATTCTTGTTAAGGCTTATTCTAGCTCTGCCCCTTACAGATGTGGGACACTGGAAAATTACCAAACTTGTTTGGGCTTCATATTTTTCTTGTTAAAAAAATATGTGTTGGATTATATAGTCTTCATGGTTTCCTTCCTTAATAAGAGTACACTGATTCTATCCATTCATAGTTGCACTCTCCAAAGAAAAGAGAGAGACTGCAATGATTGTAGTCACATAAAGGAGATCTTTGCCCCTTTTAGATTTAGATCAAATTATGACAGACATTATAGATTTCCTTGTTTCTCACTCAATCAAGCCATTTCTAGTTTTCTTTTCTAGACTGTAGAATTGAAGAAGCAAATACATACTTTTCCAAACTCCCTTTCATTTACATATAAATGTGTATATATATCTTCATGTACATCCATATCAATCTCTATATATCTATCTACTGATCTAGTTATTTGTCCAGGTATTTACAACTGTGAGTTTTTACAAATACCTAACTCTAATCAAACTAGACAGAATTTATTCTAGCCTTTGCCCTTCTTATGGTAACTCCTGTGTGTGGCAGTGAGAAATTCTGAACCCATTACCCTCACTACATGTACTTAATTGCTCATACCTCCTTATGTCGCCAAACTCTGAAACACACAAGCTGCCTACTGAGTTCCAACAACCTCCTCAGCCCAATACCTATTGGCTCCAAATACTTCCCGCCTCCTCTCCCCAAACCTGTCTTCAACTTAGGCCCTATCAGACCTGCTGGCCTGCTAAGCTCCATTGCCTTGAGCACCTGAGCCTCACAGGGCCTGTCCTCCTCCTGTGCCCTAATCACCCCTCCAACCTGACTCTATGCTCTACCCTAGTCCAACATGCACCACCAGAGTAAGAAGGAGAGACAGAAGGGGTTATCAGATATATAAAGATCAAATTGCCACTCAGCTAAAAGAATATATAATCAGGAGTCCCATCTGAAGCTCTCTCTAGTCATGTAAATAAGTACTGATTGATTTAATGTAAATGTAATTTGTAGTTTCCAGAAAGTCTACCTAAAAGGTGGATGTGAACGCTTTCTTCAGTGTATCTTCCAATCACCCTTTGAGATCTATTTCCACCTTTTTACAACCCTCTCTGTGAGCCAGAAGTTGACTTGTACAGACTACCTCACGGGGCTTTCATTCTTTCTTTAGTTTCCATGTGATAATAGGAAACCCTGATAGAAGACTACAGAGAATGAGAATGATGTCATTATTTTTCTTTTCCCAACTTCCTCTTATGCAGTTTCCTGTGGTTTGGTTGTGCCTATTGACTGTAGGTCACTGCTCTCCTAGCTATCCCCTACATCTCTCCTTCTGCATTTCAAGAATTGTTTATTCCCTCCATTCTTTCCAGTGGACAGTAGTAACTGTTTAATATATCCTGGGAGGTTACACTTTAGCTTGTGTTTTACCTAAACCTTTCCCATACATTTTTAAAGGTCTCTTTAATAAATCTATTTGTGATTATCCTAATTTGAGAGTACCATCTTTTCCTGCTGGGACTCTTATTGATTCTTTGATATCAAAGTGGACCCAGAAAACAGACCATCAAAACAGGATTATACAATTACATTGTTCATATATTAGAGGAGCACAAGGAAAATCTATTTCCTGAAGGGATATGGTTAATCCATATACTCAGGTGACATCAAGTTTCTGAAGTTATAAGCCTTAGCGTAGGGTGTATTGCTATACTATGGTTGCTATGGCAGCAATTATGGTGATAAAGATGGTATAGTCACTTTACTTCTTATAGCCCTAGAAACAATCCATAGGGAAAAAGAGAAATTAATATCTATAAACATACAATTAAGAATACATGAGACATGTATTCTTAAACCCAAAGGTCCATATGAAATCTTTGAAGCCGTAGGACATTTAAAGCTGGATACCAAGCCTAGGGCATGATGATTGACTGGCAAAACCCCATTAAATTCTTAACTGAAGCATACCACTTATTTTTTTTATTTAAATTTTACTTAGTTAACATACAATGCAATATTGGTTTCTGTGTAGAATTCAGTGATTCATCACTTACATACAACACCCAGTGCTCATTACAAAAAGTGCCCTCTTTAATACCAATCACCCATGTAGTACCACTTATGTTAAGGTAAAAATTTGGTGGGAAAGAAGTGAGATCCAGATACATGGAATGAGGGCAATTGAGTAGACTCAAATAACTTGTAGAATTTTATCCTCTAAATTTCCCTCAAATTATTTTGCTGGCAGAGGCAGCCCTGTCACTTCCTCTCTAGTCTGAGAGAATCATCATTCATCTGTATAAAAGCCTTTCAGTCACTGGGGCACTTACCTTATAAGTTGGTGCCGTTTTTCCTCAGGTCCCATCCCTAACACATATCTTTTTTTTTTTTTTTTCAGGCCCATAATGAAATATAGATGTTAATAGAGTCTAGACAGGGTAGTGCAAGGTCTTCTTAAAAAAGAGTGATTTAAGAATTTAAAGAATGATGAGATAATATCGATCAATATTGTTATGTACTGGGGACTATGTGCAGGAGTGAAATCTAAGGTTCAAACCAGATAAATTTATTCGCAAGGGTGCATTCACCCAGAGTTAATGATTTACTGTGGTGTACTCAAGCTTTTGTGGGAGAGCTGCATTATAATCTAGTAGTGTGGCTAATTAATCCTTGATTCAATGATGGGCATAATAAACATGGCTAACTTGGCACACTTCCCTGTGTATGTTATAAAGGAAAATATATAAAGATTCATGAAATATTGGAATGGGCCATTTATTGCTTACTTATCCACTAACTACACTTTGAACACTTGGGAGATGCTCTATCAGATTTTTAAAAATGTGATAGTGAGGGAGAGTATTAGAATTTTTTTTCAAATAATTAATTTTTTACTTGAGTATAATTGACACACAATATTTTTTTTTTTGACACACAATATTACATTAGTTTCAGGTGTACAACATAGTGACCCAACTTCTCCATACAATATGCTGTGCTCACCACAAGTATAGCTGCCATTTGTCACCATACCATGCTATTACAATATCTGACTATATTCCCTGTGCTGTGCCCTTTATTCCCATGATTTATGTTTTTTTACCTTTTTAAAAATTTAAATTCAATTAATTAACGTATAATATATTATTTATTTCAGGGGTACAGGTCTGTGATTCATCAGTCTTATATAATACCATCAGTGCTCATTACAGCATATACCCTCCCCCATCCCTTCACCCCCCCTCCCCTCCAGCAACCCTCAGTTTATTTCTTATGATCAAGAGTCTTATGGTTTGTCTCCCTCTCTGGTTTCATTTTGTTTCATTTCTTCCTCTCTTGCCCTATGATCCTCTGCCTTGTTTCTTAAATTCCACATACAAGTGAGATCATATGATAATTGTCTTTCTTTGATTGACTTATTTTGCTTAGCATAATACCCTCTAGTTCCATCCACGTCATTGCAAATGGTAAGATTTCATTTTTTGTGGCTGTGTAATATTCCATTGTGTATGTGTGTGTGTGTATCACATCACATGTATATATATATGTATATATACATGTACATGTATATATGTACATGTATACCACATATTCTTTATCCATTAATCTGATGATGGACATCTGGGCTCTTTCCATAGTTTGGCTATTGTGGACATTGCTGCTATAAACATTGGGGTGCAGGTGACCCTTCAGATCACTACATTTGTATCTTTGGGGTAAATACCTAGTAGTAGCTACACTACAACCCAGAATATTAGAATTTTTTAAGAGCTTTGTGATAGTTTTCCTCTGTGGGCTTAAAAGGATTGTAAGCAATTCTGTAACACAAATGGGTCTTCTGATTTTGGTGGGTTAAGGAATGTCAGACTTATAGAGAATAGGTAGGAGGGGCCAGGTGGCAGGTCTTGGAACTGCTCTGACCCCAGAAAGACCTTGTTTCTAGAGGAATTGAAGAACGAAGTGCCACCAGTGGAGATACAAAAGGTGAATGGATGTTGATTCCTTTTATATCCCCATTTAATGGGTCTGTTTAAGTGCCAACTGTAAATGAGTCATAGTGACCATAATTTCATGAAATCTTAATTATTATGTTATGCAATTATAGCTGTATTTCTAGGACAGTGAAGACTTAATAAAAGACTGACAGCCTTCTTAGTATTTATTCCCACTTACAGCTTGAAAAGGCTATTGACCAATATGCTCTCCAAACCAAAACACATAGGATGACCCTCTTCTAGTTAGTCCACCTCCATCTTCACCATAGCAACAACCCCCAATCAAGGCATAGCTGATGATTTCCTTTTTTCTTACTCTAAGGCTTTCCCATCCTCCTCCCTGCCTATGAATCCATTATGATGGCTGACTCACCTGCTGTAGCAAATTCTGACTTAGCTTTATTTGTTCTTATTCAGATAGTCTTGGTTTATTTCTACAGTCTTTCCAGAGGCTCCACAAATACAAGGTTTGCACTTCTCACTGCTACAGACTGCAGTCTTCACTCAGGTATGGAACCCATGGGGTCCCCTTGTGCCTTGCTGCTCTTGGCTTAGTGAGTCCATACAAAACTGGTAAATCAGCACCAAGTCTTAACTCTGTTCTCTTGGCATTGAATTCCTCAGTTACTTATTTTCATTTTGGTTTCTGGATTCTGTTACTGGTTTCCATTTGTTGGGTATAACTGGTACAAACAGGCCATTTTTTTTTCATCCCTTTTGGTTCTCTGGTGTGCTTCCATTTTGTATATATTGTGTAAAAATATTGGTGGTCATGAGGAGAGTCAGAGAGCTTGGTAATACAGGTGTTACACTTTCTAAGTTAATTAAATCTGGCCAACTTTGGTCAACCTCTTCCTCAGAGTAAACATGTCACACAGGTGATAAGTATTCAAATAACCCGCACAGTTTCTCTCCCAGCCCTTAACCTCAGTCCTTGGGCCCTCCACTAAAAAAACAAAACAAAATAAAACAAAACAACAACAACAACAAAAAACACCATTCCTTCCTATTCTGTAATACCACCCAGTGAACTTAATAAGGCATAGTAGGCAGAATAATGTCCCTTCCTCAAGGATGTCCATGCCCTAATCTCTATTATCTGCATGTTAGATTACAAGGCAAAGGGTAATTAAGGTTTCAGAGACAATTAAGGTTGTGAATCAGCTGACCTTAAAATAGGAAGATTATTCTGGATTATCCAGGTGAGTCCCATATATTACAAGGGTCCTTACAAATGGGAGAGGGAGGCAGGAGAGATTCAAAGGGAGGTATTACCGTAGAGGAATGCTCGGAGAGACATAATGTTGCTTGCTTTGAAGATGAAGAAAGAAGACCAATTGCCAAGAAATGTGGGCAACATCTGAAAAGTGGAAAAGGTAAGGAAACAGATTCTCTACTAGAGTCTTTGAACAGAATGCCACCCTGCTGATTGCTTACCTCGATTTTTAGCCCTGTGGGACCTCTATTAGATTTCCAACCTATAAAAATGTATGAAATTTGTGTTGTTTTAAGTCACTGAGTCTGTTAGAGCAGCAATAGAAAACTAATACATAGGGAGAGACTTGTTTTACAAATGAAAACTATAAAATTAAATGCACAGCAAGTGGGCTATTTTTGGAGCTTCCAGAGAATATCTCTCTTTATAATTGGGTTTAGTCTGCTTTACATATGTTTCCCTTCTCCATTATATTTGGTGATTACTCTAAATAAAAGTCATAACACTGTATTGGAAGCTCTGTGGATTAAAAATTTTTACTAACACAGGAATAATTATTGGAGCAGAACCTATTAAGGTTGAGATAAATCCTACCAAATCTTTATCCAAATTTTCCCAATCTCTTGAAGCCAGAAGCAAAGGAAAACCTCAAAACTATATTTGAAAGTCTTATATGCAAAGGCTTTGTCATAACCTCTACTAGAACCTTGTTAATATTTCCTCCTTTCAGTATTAAAAAGAATAGACAAGGATGTTGATTTGTTCATGGCTCCATGGCCATAACAAAATTGTTATGTCTTACTTCCCAGTAGTACCTATCAATAGGTTTTTCAGAAAGTGCTATTGCCCTAAGACAAGGAAGATAAGCCTTTGCAACTGAGTCAAGGGTGAGGCTATAGTATGCAACACATCTTTGAGGATTCCCATGAAGTGGAGTTACCTGAAGTTAAATCATCTCAGGTGTCAGAACATAATGGTTTCCTAGAGCTCATCAGCTGTGACAAATCAGAAAATACATGTATACACAAACTGCAGGTATGCTCTTAGTATTTGACTTCTGTATGCTTTGGAAACAAAGGAGTTTCTTATCTCTGTTGGAATCCCTATCAAAAAAATGTACAGGTAAGAAACTTTTAGATATAGCCCTAATTCCTAGAGAGGTGGATATTGTAAAGGTTGCGACCTCTGCAAAAGGAGATATTATGGAAGCTAAAGAAATACTCTAGGACATCATTATGCCAAACGACCAACCTTAATCACTGTTATGACCCTAACTAAAATCTCAAAGGATCAATCTATGGAGAGGTTTAAAAAGACCATTAAAATGTCAACATTTAGCTCCCAATCCAGAAAGAGGAAAAATGTGGAAAAAAAACTGCTTGTATTTTTTACTCAGATAATCTCTGATAGGCTCTTATGGGTTTAATTTTGTCCCTCTCAAAATTCATATGTAAAAGTATCTACTAGCCTCCCCCTTCAAACCTCAGCATCCCCCCCCTTTTTTTTTTACTTCTTGTATTTATTTCAGTCATCCTTCAACATTAGCAGACTAATTTTCTGGAAACAACTCTGATTACATAAAACCTTTGTTCAATTAAGAATAAATTCCTCATGCTGGCATTAAAAGGCTTCTATACCATGGCCCCAATTTTTGAACCTCATCTTTATAGACACTGTTACACTTAATGTAGAGAACATGCTGTTTTCTAAATATTTAAAGCATTCATTGTCCATCTTGTACTGTAAAAATAAACTCCATTTCCCTATCTCCAACTTAAACTTTTTTGTATTTTTTTGTTTCAAGTTTTTATTTAAATTCTAGTTAGTTAACATATAGTATAATATTCCTTTCAGAAGTAGAATTTAGTGACTCATCACTTCCATATAACACGCAGTGCTCATCACAAGTGCCCTCCTTAATACCCATCACCCACCTAGCCTATCCCCTGCCCACACCCCCCCATCAACCCTCAGTTTGTTCTCTATAGTTGAGTCTGTTTTATAGTTTGCCCTTCTTTTTTTCCCCTGTTTATTTTCTTAAATTCTACATATGAGTGAAATCATATGGTATTTGTCTTTCTCTGACTTATTTTGCTTAGCATAATACACTCTAGTTCTACCCACATTGCTGTAAATGGCAAGATTCCATTCTTCTTGATGGCTGAGTAATATTCCATTATATAGTGTGTGTGTGTGTGTGTGTGTGTGTGATGTATACACACATCATCTCTTTATCCATTGATTAGTCAATGGACATTTGGGCTTCTTCCATAATTTGGCTGTTATTGATAATGCTGCTATAAACATTGGGGTGCATGTGCCCCTTCAAATCAGTATTTTTGTGTCCTTTAGGTATATACCTAGTAGTGCAATTGCTGGGTTGTAGGGTTGCCTATTTTTAACTTTTGGAGGAACCTCCATACTGTTTTCCAGAGTGGCTGCACCAGTTTGCATTCCCACCAACAGTGTAAGAGGGTTCCCCTTTCTCTGCATCCTCATCAACATCTGTTATTTCCTGAGTTATTAATTTTAACCATTCTGACAGGTGTGTGGTGGTATCTCCTTGTGGTTTTGATCTGTATTTCCCTGATGATGAGTGATGTTGAGCATCTTTTCACGTGTCTATTGGCCATATGGATGTCTTCTTTGGAAAACTGTCTATTTATGTCTTCTGCCCATTTCTTAACTGGATTATTTGTTTTTGGATGTTGAGTTTGATAAGCTCTTTATAGATTTTTGGATACTAAACCTTTATCAGATATGTCATTTGTAAACATTTTCTCCCATTCCATTAGTTGCCTTTTAGTTTTCTTATTTCCTTCACGTGCAGAGGATTTTTATCTTCACAAAGTCCCAACAGTTCATTTTTGCTTTTGTTTCCCTTGCTTCTGGAGACCTGTCTGGTAAGAAGTTGTTATGGCCACTGTCAAAGACGTTGCTGCCTGTGTTGTCCTCTAGGATTTTGATGGTTTCCTGTCTCACATTTAGGTCTTTCATCCATTTTGAATTTATTTTTGTGTATGGTGTAAGAAAGTAGTCCAGTTTCATTCTTCTGCATGTCACTGTCCAGTTTTCCCAACACCATTTGTTGAAGAGACTGTCCTTTTTCCATTGCATATTCTTTCCTGCTTTGTCAAAGATTAGTTGCCCACATAGTTGTGGGTCCATTTATGGGTTTTCTATTCTGTTCGGTTGATCTATGTGTCTGTTTTTGTGCCAGTACCATACTGCTTTGATGACTACAGCTTTGTAATATAGCTTGAGGTCTGGAATTGTGAGGCCTCCAGCTTTGCTTTGCTTTTTCAAGAGTGTTTTAGCTATTTAGAGTCTTTTGTGGTTCCATACAAACTTTAGAATTGTTTGTTCTAGCTCTGTGAAAAGTGCTGATGGTATTTTGATAGGGTTTGCATTAAATGTGTAGACTGCTTTGGGTAATGTAGACATTTTAACAATATTTGTTCTTCCAATCCATGAGCATGCAATGTTTTTTTCATTGTGTCATCTTCAATTTCTTTCATCAGTGTTCTGTACTTTTCAGATACAGATCTTTTACCTCTTTAATTGGGTTGATTCATAAGGATCTTATGGTTTTCAGTGCAATTGTAAACGGGATAGATCCCTTTATTTGTTTCTGTTGATTCATTATTGCTGTATAGAAATGCAACAGATATCTGTACATTGACTTTTGTATCCTGAGACTCTACTGAAGTCCTGTATCAATTCTAGCAATTTTTTTGGTGGAGTCTTTCAGGTTTTCTACATAGAATATCATGTCGTCTGGGAATAGTGGAAGTTTGACTTTTTCCTTGCCAATTTGGATGCCTTCAGAATCTTATTTAGAGATTGCACTTTGTTTAAAGATAGGGTCTTTACTGAGGTAACCAAGTTAAAAGGATGTCACTAGGGTAGGCCCTAATTCAATATAAACATTGTCCTTAGAGGAAATTTGGATACAGACACACAATGAAGAACATCATAGGAAGAAACAAAGGTAGAAGATGGCCATCTGTTCCATCAACAGAGTCCTGGAACAGACCCTTCTCTCATAGTCCTCAGAAGGAATTAGCTCGTTTAAAACCTTGATCTCAGGGGTGCCTGGGTGGCTCAGTTGGTTAAGCGTGTGCCTTTGGCTCAAATCATGATCCCGGGATGCTGGGATAGAGCCCCACATCGGGCTCCCTGCTTGGCAGGAAGCCTGCTTCTCCCTCTCCCACTCCCCCTGCTTGTGTTCCTGTTCTCTCTCTCTATCTCTTTCTCTGTCAAATAAAGAAAGAAAATATTTAAAAACAAATAAAAAAATAAAACCTTGATCTCAGACTTCCAACCTCCAGAACTGTGAGACAATGCTTTTCTATTGTTTAAGCCACCCAGACTGTGGTACTTCATTTGGCAGCCCTAATAGTACAGTGACACTAATGGATATTAGCTATTTAGAACTACTCATAACTACTCATTATGGTACAGACAGTTTATTTACTCTCTTAAATTTTGGTAAGGAAACTTTGAAAAGACCACTGAGGTTATTTTGGGGTATGTGTCACCTGTCAAAAATATAATTCTTGAAAAACTGTAAAAGTGAGACATGGTCAGGAATCAAAGCCTCAAGAGCTCCGTGAACACATTTAATTGTGTGTGTGTGTGTGTGTGTGTGTGTGTGTGTGTGTGTGAGATCTAGGTTCTACCCTTCAAAGAGTTTTAATGGTCTTTTAAAAATTGTATATTAATTTTCAGATAGATTAAAGTATTTCCTTTTGTAAAACCTATGGCCCATAGAGTATCTGAAAAGCAGCTTGTACCATACTGTCTTGATGATGACAGCTTTGTAATAGAGCTTGAAATCCGGAATTGTGATGCTGCAAGCTTTGCTTTTCTTTTTTAACATTCCTCTGGCTATTCAGGCTCTTTTCTTGTTCCATACAAATTTTAGGATTATTTGTTCCATTTCTTTGAAAAAAGTGGATGGTATTTTGATGGGAATTGCATTGAATGTGTAGATTGCTCTAGGTAGCATTGACATCTTCACAATGTTTGTTTTTCCAATCCATGAGCATGAAATGTTTTTCCATTTCTTTGTGTCTTCCTCAATTTCTTTCATGAGTATTTTATAGTTTTCTGAGTACAGATTCTTTGCCTCTTTGGTTAGATTTATTCCTATGTATCTTATGGTTTTGGGTGCAATTGTAAATGGGATCGACTCCTTAATTTCTCTTTCTTCTGTCTTGTTGTTGGTGTATAGGAATGCCAGTTCTAGAGGGGAGGGGGGGTGGGGAGATGGGTTAGCCTGGTGATGGGTATTAAAGAGGACACCTACTGAATGGAGCACTGGGTGTTATACGCAAACAATGAATCCTGGAACACTACATCAAAAACTAATGAAGTATGGTGATTAATGTAACATAATAAAACAAAACAAAACAGCTTGATTTTGTATTTTCAAACTGGGGCATAACTTTTATGTCAAGTGACCAAAGCATATATTTTATGGGAACCATTATAAATAAATGAACACTGTAATGCATTTTTCCTTATTTGAATACCACGTTGCCTTTACCCACAGTCTTCTGGAAAGTTTGAAAGAACCGATGACATCCTTAAAATTATCAAAACTTTCATAAACACTTGAGCTTCCTTGGCCAAAGTTACTTCAGCCCTTATGAGTAGTTACGCCCTTAGGAATTAATAACTAAAGCCTACGTATAAGGTTTTTACCTTTACTATTAGACTCTGCCCTGCTACACACAGACATGACAAAACATTGCAAGAGACTCATGCACTATACCCAGTTAAGTTACCAAAAGTTTAAGGTCATCTTCCCACATCATTCTAAACAACCCCTTCATGATAAACAACCAGGAGATGTCACCTATTGGAAGAAGCATCAGATAAGAACTGCTCTTGAACCTGCTTGGAATGGACCTTATCAGGTGCTGTTAACAAATACAGCAGTGAAACTCCAGGGAATCAATCTTTAGGTTCACATTTCACAACTGAGAAAGCAAATGAGAATTGCACACAACTGGAAGTCTATTCTAATGTGGAATTTCAAATGGAAGGTTCTCAAAGATTCTCTAGAAACAGCTAATCTTCAGAAGTAGACAAACCTTTAGAACAAGATTATAACCTTGTATAGTGGACAGATTCTACCCAAGACTAGATCTCAAAACCACTGCCTAGTTCCTTTTTTAAATATACTTGCTTATAACCATTTTTATTTTCTATAGACTACTGTTTGTTGTCTACCCATAATGGCTCTTTTTTTTTTTTTCTTTCCTCTTTATTATAACTGTTAGGTCAGAATATACTTACTGTAATACCATTCTTAGATTAGTTCAAACAGTAGTTATTGCCCCCAACTTACTGATACAAGTATTGCTACCCCTGCTTATTTTTTTGTTTTCATTTGCATGGAATATTTTTTCCCATTTATTTTCAATCTGTATCTGTCTTTTGGTCTGAAATGAGTCTCTTGCAAGCAGCATATAGATAGGTCTTGGTTGTTTTTTATTTTGTTTTGTTGTTTGCTTTTGTTTTCAATTGCCATACATCTTTTGATTGGAACATTCAGCTCATTTACATTTAAAGTAATTATTGACAAGTATGTACTTACTGCCATTTTGTTAATTGTTTTCTTGGTTTTTGTTCATTTTTCATTTGTTTTGCTTTGCAATTTTCTCTGTTCCTTTCTTCTTCTCTTGCTCTCTTCCACATGATTTAATGGTTGTTTTTAGTATTATGCTTAGATTCCTTTATCTTAATTTTTTGTGTATCTATTATAGGTTTGTGGTTGTGGTTACTATGGGGTTCATATATATAGTGTCCTCTGTGTATGGCAATCTGTATTAAGTTGATGGTTGCTTAAGTTCAGACACATTCTGCAAGCACTAAATGTCTACTTCCCCTCCATGTTTTATATATATGATGTCATATTTTACATCTTTTTATTTTATGTATTCCTTAAGTTTTGTAGATATAATCGATTATACTACTCTTGTGTTTTAACACCCATATTGGCTTTTTTAGTGAATAATTACTACCTTTACTATATGTTTGCTTTTACCAATGAATTTTTTTTTCCTTTCATAATTTTCTTCTAGTTATTGTCTTTTCTTTCCATTTAAAGAATTCCCTTAAAAAAAAAAAAAGAATTCCCTTGAACATTTCTTGCAAGTCTGTTTTGGGGTGATGAACTTCTTTAACTTTGCCTTGCTAGGTACTGTATTTTTTGTTGTATTTTTTTTTTTTTCTCTCAGTACTTTGAATATATTGTGCCACTCCCTTCTGGACTGGAAAGCTTCTGCTAAAAAGTTAGCTGATACCCTTCTGGGGTTTCTCTTGTGTGAAACTGTTTGCTTTTCTCTTGCTGCTTTTAAGATTCTCTTTTTCTTTAATCTTTGACATTTTAATTATTAATATCTATTAAATAATTATATTAATATGTATTAAATATTGTGTTGACCCTCCTTGGATTCAATTTGTTTGGGGTTCTCTCTGCTTCTGGGACCTGGATTACTGTTTCTCTCTCCAGATTAGGAAATTTTCAGCTATTATTTCTTCAAATAGGTTTTCTGCTCCCTTGTCTCTCTCTTCTCCATCTGGGACCCCTCGAATGTGTATATTATTAGGCTTGATGATGTTGAAGAGGTTCCTTAACGTGACCTCATTTTTAATATTCTTTTTGATGTTTGGCTTGGTTGCTTTCCATTACTCTGTCCTCCAGATCACTGATCCATTCTTCTGCTTTATTTAATCTGTTGATTCCCTCTAGTGTATTTGTTTTTTAATTTCAGTTATTGTATTGTTGAAAAATGGTATCCACAAGTTCCTTTGTTCCCAGAGAAAGTTCTTGCAGGTCCCTACCACTCCAGCACATGTTCCAAAATTAGTCAATAAATCTTCACATATACTCCACACACTTTTCAAACTGTTGTTTCTGTGCAGTGTCTCAGGTTGAGTTATTTGGCATGCTAACTTTTTAAGGTCAAGGACTCCGTTTCCTCTTCCCCTCCAGTTCTTCCAGGGTCGGGGTTCCACTGGCTTTTAAAACTCCCCAGGTTGGGCCCTGCTAGCTTTTAAAGCCAGATGTTACAGGAATTATCTTCCCAGTGTGATTCCCTAGGTCCAGGGGTGCCCAGTGTGGGGTTTGAAACTTGCTCCTCAGTACTTGCAATATCCTTCCTATTTGTGGTCAGTTACACCAACGGTTTGGTTCCTAACCAGGTCTCTGCTCCTTCTACTCTTTTTGATGGGGTTTTCTCTCTACAACTAGCTGTGGAAGATCTGTTCTACCATTCTTCAGGTTATTTTCAGGGAATGTTGCAATACATGTACTAGTTGCTTCAATGTGTCTGTGGGACAAGGAGAGCTCAGGATCCTCTTTCTCCAACATCTTCCTTCACTCCCTAGGTAATTCAACACCCTTTGTATGGAAATAGACCAGTTAGTTATTACCTGGAAAAGAACAGTAGAAATTCAAATATGCAAACCAGCTAACATAAGACCTTGGTTCTGACCTGGTGTCATGAAAAATTCATAAGCAATGTTTTCTAGATTTTCATTCATCCCTACCTAATAATTCCATTGTTGCAGGATATCTGGGCCTTTTTACCTTAGATTAACACCTCAGCACTTTAGGAATAATACTCTGAGACTTGTTTGTATACAGAGACCCAAATTCTATAAATTGACAAGGCTGAAAATTTCAACTCAGATGTAAACTCAGAAATGAGAACATGCTTGCTTATTGAGGTATTCCATCTGGGGGAATTACAGTCTCATTTTTATACATTCAGAACAATGTTCCCAGTTGTGGGATCATACAAATAGAAAAGATTGTAAGTAACTTATTAACTCTGGCAGAAGTTATTAATGATACAGTCTTTTCTCTAGATGAAATACAACTCAATCTCAGTTTGTTGGCATGAGCAGTGATAGACA
>NW_022589717.1:44969843-45024573 GCF_004348235.1 Phoca vitulina | reverse complement strand
CCCCCCCCCCAATTCATTCTTCCCTTGCTGCTATCTTCTTCTTCTTCTTTTTTTTTTAACATATAATGTATTATTTGTTTCAGAGGTACAGGTCTGTGATTCAACAGTCTTACACAATTCACAGCGCTCACCATAGCACATACCCTGCCCAATGTCTATCACCCAGCCAGCCCATCCCTCCCATCCCCCACCACTCCAGCAACCCTCAGTTTGTTTCCTGAGATTAAGAATTCCTCATATCAGTGAGGTCATATGATACATGTCTTTCTCTGATTGACTTATTTCACTCAGCATAATACCCTCTAATTCCATCCACGTTGTTGCAAATGGCAAGATCTCATTCCTTTTGATGGCTGCATAATATTCCATCGTATATATATACCACTTCTTCTTTATCCATTCATCTGTCGATGGACATCTTGGCTCTTTCCATAGTTTGGCTATTGTGGACATTGCTGCTATAAAAACTGGGGTGCACGTACCCCTTCAGATCCCTACATTTGTATCTTTGGGGTAAAAACCCAGTAATGCAATTGCTGGGTCATAGGGTAGCTCTATTTTAAACTTGTTGAGGAACCTCCATACTGTTTTCCAGAGTGGTTGCACCAGCTTGCCTTCCCACCAACAGTGTAGGAGGGTTCCCCTTTCTCCGCATCCCCGCCAACATCTGTCGTTTCCTGACTTGTTAATTTTAGCCATTCTGACTGGTGTGAGGTGGTATCTCATTGAGGTTTTGATTTGGATTTCCCTGATGCCAAGCGAGGTTGAGCACTTTTTCATGTGTCTATTGGTCATTTGGACGTCTTCTTTGGAAAAATGTCTGTTCGTGTCTTCTGCCCATTTCTTGATTGGATCATTTGTTGTTTGGGTGTTGAGTTTGATTAGTTCTTTATAGATTTTGGATACTAGCCCTTTATCTGATATGTCATTTGCAAATATCTTCTCCCATTCGGTCGGTTGTCTTTTGGTTTTGTTGATTCTTTCCTTTGCTGTGCAAAAGCTTTTTATCTTGATGAAGTCCCAATAGTTCATTTTTGCCCTTGCTTCCCTTGTCTTTGGCGATGTTTCTAAGAAGTTGCTGTGGCTGAGGTTGAAGAGATTGCTGCCTGTGTTCTCCTTTAGGATTTTGATGGACTCCTGTCTCACATTTAGGTCTTTCAACCATTGTAAGTTTATCTTTGTGTGTGGTGTAAGGAAATACTCCAGTTTCATTCTTCTGCATGTGCCTGTCCAATTTTCCCAACACCATTTGTTGAAGAGATTGTCTTTTTTCCATTGGATATTCTATCCTGCTTTGTCAAAGTTCAGTTGACCATAGAGTTGAGGGTCCATTTCTGGGCTCTCTATTCTGTTCCATTGATCTATGTGTCTGTTTTTGTGCCGGTACCATACTGTCTTGATGACAGCTCTGTAATAGAGCTTGAAGTCCAGAATTCTGATGCCACCAGCTTTGCTTTTCTTTTTCAACCTTCCTCTGGCTATTTGGGGTCTTTTCTGGTTCCATACAAATTTTAGGATTATTTGCTCCATTTCTTTGAAAAAAGTGGATGGTATTTTGATGGGGATTGCACTGAATGTGTAGATTGCTCTAGGTAGCCTTGACATCTTCACAATATTTGTTCTTCCAATCCCTGGGCATGGAACGTTGTTCCATTTCTTTGTGTCTTCCTCAATTTCTTTCATGAGTATTTTATAGTTTTCTGAGTACAGATCCTTTGCCTCTTTGGTTAGATTTATTCCTAGGTATCTTATGGTTTTGGGTGCAATTGTAAATGGGATCAACTCCTTAATTTCTCTTTCTTCTGTCTTGTTGTTGGTGTATAGGAATGCCACTGATTTCTGTGCATTGATTTTATATCCTGCCACTTGACTGAATTCCTCTATGAGTTCTAGCAGTTTTGGGGTGGAGTCTTTTGGGTTTTCCACATAAAGTATCATATCATCTGCAAAGAGTGAGAGTTTCACTTCTTCTTTGCCAATTTGGATGCCTTTGATTTCTTTTTGTTGTCTGATTGCTGTGGCTAGGACTTCTAATACTATGTTGAATAGCAGTGGTGATAGTGGACATCCCTGCCATGTTCCTGACCTTAGGGGAAAAGCTCTCAGTTTTTCCCCATTGAGAATGATATTCGCTGTGGGTTTTTCATAGATGGCTTTTATGATATTGAGGTATGTACCCTCTATCCCTATACTCTGAAGAGTTTTGATCAAGAAAGGATGCTGTACTTTGTCAAATGCTTTTTCTGCATCTATTGAGAGGATCCTATGGTTCTTGTTCTTTCTTTTATTAATGTATTGTATCACATTGATTGTTTTGCAGATGTTGAACCAACCTTGCAGCCCAGGGATAAATCCCACTTGGTCATGGTGAATAATCTTTTTAATGTACTGTTGGATCCTATTGGCTAGTGTTTTGGTGAGAATTTTTGCATCCATGTTCATCAAGGATATTTGTCTGTAATTCTCCTTTTTGATGGGGTCTTTGTCTGGTTTTGGGATCAAGGTAATGGTGGCCTCATAAAACAAGTTTGGAAGTTTTCCTTCCATTTCTATTTTTTGGAACAGTTTCAGAAGAATAAGTATTAATTCTTCTTTAAATGTTTGGTAGAATTCCCCTGGGAAGCCATCTGGCCCAGGGCTTTTGTTTGTTGGGAGATTTTTGATGACTGCTTCAATTTCCTTAGTGGTTATAGGTCTGTTCAGGTTTTCTATTTCTTCCTGGTTCAGTTTTCATAGTTGATACATCTGTAGGAATGAATCCATTCTTCCAGATTATCTAATTTGCTGGCATATATTGCTCATAATATGTTCTTATAATTGTATTTCTTTGGTGTTGGCTGTGATCTCTCCTTTCATTCATGATTTTATTTATTTGAGTTATTTCTCTTTTCTTTTTGATAAGTCTGGCCAGGGGTTTATCAATCTTGTTAATTCTTTCAAAGAACCAGCTCCTAGTGTCGTTGATCTGTTCTACTGTTCTTTTGCTGTCTATTTCATTGATTTCTGCTCTGATCTTTATTATTTCTCTTCTCCTGCTGGGTTTAGGCTTTATTAGCTGTTCTTTCTCCAGCTCCTTTAGGTGTAGGGTTAGGTTGTGTATTTGAGATGTTTCTTGTTTCTTGAGAAAGCCTTGTATTGCTATATACTTTCCTCTTAGGACTGTCTTTGCTGCATCCCAAAGATTTTGAACAGTTGTGTTTTCCTTTTCATTGGTTTCCATGAATTTTTTTAATTCTTCTTTAATTTCCTGGTTGACCCATGCATTCTTTAGTAGGATGCTCTTTAGCCTCCATGTATTTGAGTTCTTTCTGACTTTCCTCTTGTGATTGAGTTCTAGTTTCAAAGCGTTGTGGCCCCAAAATATGCAGGGAATGATCCCAATCTTTTGGTACCAGTTGAGACCTGATTTGTGACCTAGGATGTGATCTATTCTGGAGAATGTTCCATGGGCACTAGAGAAGAATGTGTATTCTGTTGCTTTGGAATGGAATGTTCTGAATATGTCTGTGAAGTCCATTTGGTCCAGTGTGTCATTTAAAGTCTTTATTTCCTTGTTGATCTTTTGCTTAGATGATCTGTCCATTTCAGTGAGGGGGGTGTTAAAGTCCCCCACTATTATTGTTTGTTTCAACGTGTTTCTTTGCTTTTGTTATTAACTTATATAATTGGCTGCTCCCATGTTAGGGGTGTAGATATTTACAATTGTTAGATCTTCTTGTTGGATAGACCCTTTAAGTAGCATATAGTGTCCTTCCTCATCTCTCATTACAGTCTTTGGTTTAAAATCTAATTTGTCTGATATAAGGATTGCCACCGCAGTTTTCTTTTGGTGTCCATTAGCCTGGTAAATTGTTTTCCACCCCCTCACTTTCAATCTGGAGGTGTCTTTGGGTCTAAAATGAGTCTTTTGCAGACAGCATATCAATGGGTCTTCTTGCTTTATCCAATCTGATAGCCTGTGTCTTTTTATTGGGGCATTTAGACCATTTACATTCAGGGTAACTATTGAAAGATAGGAATTTAGTGCCATTTTAGTGCCTGTAAGGTGACTGTTACTATATATTGTCTGTGTTCCTTTCTGGTCTATGTTGCTTTTAGGCTCTCTCTTTGCTTAGAGGACCCCTTTCAATATTTCTTGTAGGGCTGGTTTCGTGTTTGCAAATTCCTTTAGTTTTCATTTGTCCTGGAAGCTTTTTATCTCTCCTCCTATTTTCAATGACAGCCTAGCTGGATATAGTATTCTTGGCTGCATATTTTTCTCATTTGGTGCTCTGATTATATCATGCCAGTCCTTTCTGGCTAGCCCAGTCTCTGTGGATAGGTCTGTTGCCTATCTAATGTTTCTACCATTGTAGGTTATAGATCTCTTGTCCCAAGCTGCTTTCAGGATTTTCTCTTTGTCTCTGAAACTCGTAAGTTTTACTATTAGATGTCGGGGTGTTGACCTATTTTTATTGTTTTTGAGGGGGTTCTCTGTGCTTCCTGGATTTTGATGCCTGTTTCCTTCCCCAAATTAGAGAAAATCTCTGCTATAATTTGCTCCAATATACCTTCTGCCTCTCTCTGTCTTTCTTCTGGGATCCCAATTATTCTAATATTGTTTCATCCCATAGTATCCCTTATCTCTCAAATTCTGCCCTCCTGATCCAGTAGTTGTTTATCTCTTTTTCTCAGCTTCTTTATTTTCCATCACTTGGTCTTCTATATCACTAATTTTCTCTTCTGCCTCATTTATCCTAGCAGTTAGAGCCTCCATTTTTGATTGCACCTCATTAATAGCCTTTTTGATTTCGACTTGGTTAGATTTTAGTTCTTTTATTTCTCCAGAAAGGTTTTCTCTAATAACTTGCATGCTTTTTTCAAGCCCCACTAGTATCTTTAAAATCATCGTTCTGAACTCTAGTTCTGACACCTTACTAATGTCCATATTGATTAGGTCTCTGGCATTCGGTCTGCCTCTTGTTCTTTTTTTGAGGTGATTTTTTTCCATCTTGTCATTTTGTCCAGAGGAGAATAGATGAATGAGAGAACAAAATGCTAACAGGGTAACAACATCCCCAGAAAGATATACACTAAACAAATGAGAAGAGACCTGAAACCAGGGGAAAAGAAACGGAAAGAAAGAAAAAAAGTAAATAAAAAGGAAAAGATAAAAACAAACAAACAAAAACAGAATATGATCAAATATGATCAGGCTGGTGCATAGATCACTGCCACACACTAGATTTTGGCATATTTTGGTCTCAGAAGAAAGTGCCTCCCAAAATTTTAAAGATAGAAAAACTTATATATGTACAAAAATAAGAGTTAATACGATGAAGGGATGGAATATGACTGTAAAGGTGAAAATTATAAAAGATTTTATAAAAGGAATTGATAAGATGAGAAGTTGGTTGTAAAAAGAAAGAGGATTTAAAAAAAAAAATGGGGGGGGAGAGAATGTGATCAGGCAAGGGACTAGAACAAAGCCATACACTAGAGATTTAGGGTATATTTTGGTCTCTTAGAAGAAACTGTATCCCAAAATTTTAAAGAGAGACAACTTATATATATATACCAAAAATAAGGTTAACTACTATGAAGGGATAGAATATTACTCTAAAAATGAAAAATAAAAAGGATTTTTTTTTTTAAAAAGGGATTGATAAGATGTTGGTTGAAAAAGGGAAAAGAAAAATTCAAAAAAAGAAAAGAAAGTTAAAAAAAATTAACTTTGAAAGACTAAACAATCATGGGAAATAAGCCATAAATTCTATGTGCAGTATTCCCCTAGCGCTGGAGTTCTGCTGTTCTCATTGATGGGTAAACTTCGTGTTGGCTGGCTGTTCTCGCTGATCTTCTGGGGGAGGGGTCTGTTGCTGTGGTTCCCAAATGTCTTTGCTGGAGGTGGAATTGCCCCACCCTTGTCCGGTCGGGGCTAAGTTATCTGCTTGGGTTTGCTCTTGGGAGCCTTTGTTCCCTGCAAGCTTTCCGTACCACTTTGGAGGCCGAGAGTGAAAATGGTAACCTCCCAATCTCCACCCTGGAGGAGCCAAGAACTCAGGACCCCACTCCTCAGTGAGCCCCCAGGGAAAAGCAGTCAGTCACTCCTATCTCCCTGGTCTCCGGCAGTACTCCATGCTCACCCGGCCTGTGACCGAGCGTTTCTATCTCTGGCACACGATCCTGTATGGAGTCTCCAAACCCAGCAGATCCCTGTGGTGCGCTCCCGTGCCACTCCTCCCAGGGAAAGAAGGGGAGTCTCCCTGGTTCTGCCGCTTGTTGGGTCCCTGCTGGAGGAGCAGTGGCCTGACTGTGCCGCGGATCACGGTTTATGGCAACCCCTAGCTGAGATCCCACTCCTCAGCTCTGTCTCTGCAGCCAGCTTCCCTGCTCCGATACCTGGGAGCTCTGCCGCCCTCAGGCACCCCCGGTCTTTCTGTGACCCGGAGGGTCCTGAAACCACACTGCCCCAGCGAGGGTTCCACCCCCCCCCCCCCTACCCCCCGGAGTGCTGTCCCTCCGTGGAGGCGCCTTCTAAAAGTTCCAACTTTGTGCTCTGCTGCTCTATCCCTTGCCAATAGCCTCTTGTTGGGGGCCCCCTCCCCCGCCATCTATCTTCCCAAATATCACCTTGGATTCACTTCTCCCCACGTCCTACCTTCCAGAGAGTGGTTGCTTTTCCATTCAGAGAGTTGCTGCTATTCTTTTCTTTGATCTCCTCTTGAGTTCGTAGGTGTTCAGAATGGTTTGATCCCTAGCTGAATTCCTGGGACCAGACCAAATTAGGTCTCTTACTCCTCTTCCATCTTGCTCCTCCTCTTGCTGTAGAATTCTTGTTGGATAGTCTTGTTGGGGTTTGTGCCATTGCTAATGCTTATGTACTTGCATCAATGACACAGGCAAGGTTGAGCTAAACTTTGCCTTAAAGAAAACGTTCTTGGCTCTATAAGGTTGGTCCTCATTGCCTATGGGGTTTGTTCTTTTAGGATTGTGTAATTAGTGTTTCTGATTCAGAAACATATTTCAGGGACTATTAGTTGTTATTTTCGTCATAGTGGCCATGATGCTGGTCCACGAAATCTATTCAGTCTCAAATGCTTCTGCATGGCCACTGTCTCATTAGATGATCATACAACTACTTAAAGGTCAAGGTCTTGTGAGGCAATTAACTGTGGTTGAGATTTCACTGCAGTGAGCCATGAATTTCTGGCTCTCTAGGTTTGTTTGTTTGTTTGTTTGTTTGTTTTTTGGAATTGGTAAACTTCTTAAAAGCAACAGAATTACCAAAATTGGAATCCGAGAGACTGAATATACAAGTGGATAAAGGCAAGACTATATATAACAATAGAACTCTGACAACTTCTCAAACAATCAATCCAGGAAACCAAACCACATTTTTGGCAACAATTGTCCCAGAATAGTCAGAATTTGGACTGCCAGATTCCAGTTTTTGGCCCTTACTTTCAACTCAGAAACAACCGGAAAAGTCAAATATGCTATCCTGCTTCTAGTCAGCTCATTTCCAGCTACCCTATGCCAACAACCTCTAATCAGAGCGTACCTGACTACCTCTCTTTCTCACTATAAGCTTTTGCACTTTTCCGCCTTTTCCCAGTAAAAGTGATTGTGGCTGACTCACTTACTATAGCAAGCTCTGAATTGTTCTCATTTGTGTGGTCTTTCACTTTATTCCCTTCTAAAAATAGAGCCCCCAAACAGAGTTTTTTGTTAATTGGGCTCCCAGTAATAAAGTTTTTACTATACTTTAATACATCCTTTAGTAATTTCAAGAAACCATTTAAGACAATTGATACACTAATTACCAGTCATTCTCATGTGTCCAATAAATCAGATCTCCTAAGGAGCTCTACTACATAAAAATAGACAAGTTTCTCTTCTGTATATTCTTAATACCGAACACACATGAATTATAGTCATTAGACTTACAAATGCCTAATACATATGACTTATGAACCTCATATATCTATTAAGGGCCAATTGCTTGTAATCTTTCCTTTTCAAACTAACCTGGGACTTCACCAGAACTAATTAATCTTGATGATATAAAATTCCAATTATAAGATGAATAAGTTCTGGGGATTTACTTCCTATACAGCATGGTGACTACAGATAACAATAATGTACTGAAAGTTGCTAAGATCTTAAATGTTCTCCCATTAAAAAAATGTAATTATGTAAGGTGATGGAGGAGTTAACAAACTTTATTGTGGTAATCATTTCACAATATGTATTTATCAAATCATGTTATACAACATAGAATTATACAACATTATATGTTAATTTTATCTTAATAAAGCTGGAAGAAAAAAATGATGAATTTATTGTAGTATGGTCAAAACAGTCCCTGGCTGCACATTTTTCTTCCTTTTCTATAAATATGTTCTTATTAGCATCTCTTTCTCCTTTTCAGCACTTGGGTAAAACCTCTTCTCCCATTGTGTATAATCTTGGTAAGCCTTGGTGTTATCTCCTAATACACAATCAAAGGCAGAATCACTTCTTTTATCTGGCCGAATACAACCAGGGAACAGACTCATAACTAAGGCCTAACTAGTCAGTTATATTCTTCCAGGGCTTTGGATCATGAACAATCTAATGTGAAGATAAAAGAGATGGTTGAGATCTCTTCATATTATATGCAGAGCCCCGAATGGAATGTTTCTGCAAGACCCTTGCTGAGGTTCCTCTGTCCTAACTCCAAAGCTGCATTGTTACTACACATTTGTTTCTACAAATTCATGTTTCTAAACATTTCCATGTCTCATTCTCTAGCCATCATTTCTCCTCCATGAGCTCTTGCTTATACATCCACTCTTGCTTATGTGAACAAGAGTTTCTGTTGCTTGGGACCCCAAATCTAAACTACACATTTATGACTTTCTTTTTTTCTCGTATAGCTCTAAATGTCTAACATATACCTTTCTTAATCTTAAAAACAAGGAAATGGGAGTGCCTGTGTGGCTCAGTCAGTTAAGCATCTGCCTTTGGCTCAGGTCATGATCTTGGAGTCCTGGGATCGAGCCCCATGTCAGGCTCCCTGCTCAGTGGCAGCATGCTTCTCCCTCTCCCTCTGCTCTTTCCCCCTCCTCACTTTCTCACTCTTTCTCTCAAATTAATAAGTAAAATCTTTAATTTTTTTTAAAAAGGAAATAAGCAGAACAAAACAAAAAATACAAACAAAAATCCTTGAAAAATACCCAGAAAATAGGCATAGAATAAATTCAGCTAACATCTTACCTACAGTAAAATTTTGACATTTAGAAAGATCATGAAAAATCCAAGTTTAGATAGCACATACAATTAGTCAAAATTATTATTACTTTAAAAGATTTTATTTATTTATTTGGCAGAGAGACAGTGAGAGAGGGAACACAAACAGGGGGAATGGGAGAGGGAGAAGCAGGCTTCCCTCTGAGCAGGGAGCTCGATGTGTAGGGTTCAATCCCAGGACCCTGGGATCATGACCTGAGCCGAAGGCAGATGCTTAACAACTGAGCCACCCAGGCCCCCAGTCAAAATTATTAAAATTAACGTACTGGGGTGTCTGGGTGGCTCAGTCGTTAAGCGTCTGCCTTCAGCTCAGGTCATGATCCCAGGGTCCTGGGATCGAGCCCCACATTGGGCTCCCTGCTCTGCGGGAAGCCTGCTTCTCCCTCTCTCACTCCCCCTGCTTGCGTTCCCTCTCTCGCTGTGTCTCTGTCAAATAAATAAAATCTTTAAAAATAAAAATAAAATAAAATTAATGTACTAATAAATTTAAGAGAGGTTAGATGTACATAGCACAGTGTGGATATAAACAACAAAAATTATAGATCATAATTTTACATTGAGTTCCTGTTATAAGCCACATCTTTTTCCAAATATTTCACAAATTTTAGTGATGTGGGCACATTGACAAATCACTTGTAAGGATGTCTGGCTGGCTCAGTCAGTAGAGTGTGCAATTCTTGTTCTCGGGTTGTGAGTTAGAACCTCACATTAGGTGTAGAGATTACTTAAAAATAAAAATCTTTAAAAATTACTTGTAGGTGGATATTTTTGATAAATTCATGGGGATAACTTAAACTTTAGTCATTCTAGGAAAAGAGACCTCATTGACTAGGAAGGTTTGATGATCCATATACTGAAATAATTGATTGCAAATAGATCCTTAGAGCCAAAAATAATCACGTGAATGTGAGTTCCTCAGAGTTTTCTACATCTTGGGGTATGAATTGGAATTAAAAAAAAATAGTAAAATAAGAATGTAAGACCTCTTATATAAATTGAGAGGGCATGGTAAACACAGCCATTACCTGGTTTACATTTCCTCATTTTTTAAGTAAGTTATCAACACCCTAGACCAAGTTACCTTTGTTTCTTAACTAGACCACTAAATTAGCTTGATAAATATTCTCACATACTTCTCTTTTCCTCTAATCCAGAGTTTGGCAAACTATAGCCTGAAATCCCACCCACCTGTTTTCACAAATAAAGTTTAACTAGAATATAGTTACTTGCATTCATTTAAAGATTTGCTATGGCTGTTTTCCCACTTCAAAAGCAGAGTTGAGTGCCTGTGACTGAGATCTTGTGCCACCTAAGATTCTAAAAGATTATCTTGCCCTTTGCAAAAACATGTTTGGAAATCCTTATGCTAATCCATTGTTTCTGTAATAAAGATGATCTATTAAAGTGGAAATTTGATATGCTACTTGTTCATGAGTTTTAGTAGCTTTCCATTGCTCTCTGGAGAAACAACATGCTCAATATGGTTTACAGGGTTCTGCCTGATCTCTGCTCTCTCAGCCTCTCCAGGGCCATCCTGCCCGTCACTCCACATGCTCAGATTGTGCTCAGTATGGCCTTTTGTAAAGTCTTCATGTGTGCCTGCTTATGACTACTCATAAATTTTCTTTCTTCGTCCTTCAGAGTTCAACCATAATTTCCTTTCCTTTAGGAAATCTTCCCTGGATTCACCAAATGGGGACTGGTCTCCTGGTATGTACTGCATAGAACTTTGCACTTACCTGTTATTTATTATATTTATTAATATTTATTGGAATCCTAAATATTTTGTTGTCCATTGTATAACTCCTCCACAAGAAATGAAAATTCTTTAGAGAAGAAAGCAGGGCAGGGATTTTTGTTTGTTTACTGCCTAGAATAGTAAGTACCTGGTAAATAATCAAATTTTAACATCTGTTGTTAATCACATGATTGATTTTTGTATTGCTTATCACTCCTATCTCCACTATTGAGTACAGTTCTTTGGACATATGTATATATGTGCTCAGGAGAAATTTACCAAAAAAAAGAACTTTTTATAATAAACTTTTTTTGAACTATGCAAACAGAAAAGTCTGCAAACAAGAATTATGTAGCTTCATGAATTATTACAAAGTAATCACAGTGGTATCATCACACCCAGTTCAGAAAGTGAAATATTACCAGCATTCCAGATGCCTCAATTTCTCAATCAGTAGTATCTCCCCCAAATAACCACTATCATAACTTGTAACAACATGGTTCCATTTTGCTTGTCTTTAAACTTTGTGTAGATGGAAGCTTGCAATCCACCCTCTCTTGTATCTGACATCTTACACTTAATATGTGTGAGATTTATCCATATTATAGCTATAGTAGTAGTTTATTTTAGTTGCTATATTGTGGGATATACCAACATTTATCTATTCTTTCAACTATTGATAAAAACTTGTACAGTCCCAGTCTGTCACTCTCAAGAACTACTTATAGCTACATTAAATATAAATTCTATAGCATGTAGGTGTGTTTTAGGTGAGTATATTTCTAGGATTTGATGTTACCCGATACATATTCAAAATTAGTAGGTATGTCTGTTTTTCTAAACAAATGGTGTAATTTTTATTCTCATAAACATTAGGTGAGAGTTCCAATTTTTCCACATTTTTGGCAATGCTTGGAATTTTTGCTATTTAAATTTTTAATTATTCCTATGGGCTATAGTTGAATCACATGGATTTGATTTGTATATTCTGATGACTACTGAGTTTGAACACATTTTTATGATTGTAAGCAAGGAACTCTATAGTCCAACTGAATTCTTTTATAGGCTCATAGAACAATCCTATAAGCAAAGACTTTACCACTTTCCCAGAATTAAGAATTATAATCTTTTAGTTTCTCTGCAAAAGCATCCTTTCTTTCATAAAGATCTACTTTTTATAAAAAAATGATTTATTTTGAAGAATATCTGACAAAATTACAGATTACTTTCTTAACATATTTTTACAATTACTTTATATTTGTAGGCCTCTGCAAATTAGACTGATTATCAGTATTTTAAATCTGTTTTGATTTAATGTAAATGACCATCATGCATTTACTTTATGAAGTGAAGAGTAACAGTTAAATGGACAAATGGCGGTTATTTAAAATATATAGTTATTTGAGAGCAGAAAAAAGCAGTTTTTGATTTGTAAATTTAATACTAAACATTCATTGAAAATTATTTCAAGTATACTTACATTCTCAAGTGAAAGATTGAATTAATCCTTTGGAAAATGTATATACTATTTTGAAATAATATCTGGGGACATAATAATAACTGTCAACTTTTTCTTGCTCACCTGCCCTGAAAGAGCTCTGTAGATTTGCCCTTTATGAGTGATATAAACCTTGTTGACTACTTTGCCTGGTGAAATGGCCTTTCATAGTCTTAGAAATATGTCAGTATTGCTCATATTATTGAGCTTTATCCTATCATCCATAAAACAGAGGGTAGGGCGCCTGGGTGGCTCAGTTGGTTAAGCGACTGCCTTCGGCTCAGGTCATGATCCTGGAGTCCCTGGTTCGAGTCCTGCATCGGGCTCCCTGCGTGGCAGGGAGTCTGCTTCTCCCTCTGACCTCCCCCCTCTCATGTGCTCTCTCTCATTCTCTCTCTCTCTCAAATAAATAAATAAAAAATAAATAAATAAAAACAGAGGGTAAATGTGGTCTTTTATCTACCTTTAAAGAAACTTTTTCTTGAATTTCATTGACCTTTTGGAAGTTTATTGTCTGCTCATTACCTTTCTCAGAATTTTCAAAGCCTCTAGGGCAGTTTTAGATATGTAAACTGGGTGTTTTTGCATGATATAATGTTAAAAAATGTACCTCAAAGGAATGATATTTTTTCCAGCATGAGGGACATATCTATATTATATATAGATAATAGAGAGAAGATTATCTATATCTAAATACAGGTACAAGATTAATATATAGTACCTATATGTATTGGAGTTAAGAAGTCTGAAAATTCATCTCTGAATCCTCATCAATCAAAATAGGTTATGATCATGCACTCAAAAAGTGATGTTTAAATGAAAAGAGTGGAAAAAAAATGAGCAAATGTCTTGTAATTTAATCACCGAAAGCCATAGAGAAGGCAGCTGTCATTACAGTACCATGGATCATTGTAGGAAAGCTGACCAGTGCAGAAAAACTACAGGTCTTTATTTTATTCTTTATCCATTCAGTAGTTTTCTATTTATATTAATTATAGAAGTGCAGTGGTGGGACTTTAGTACTCTGCTTCATTTGCTTTTAGCCTTCCTCTTAAATTAGCTATAGTTGCAGTGGACACTTCTATAAGAGCTCAGAATCCTGCTTTCTATGCCTCATCATGAGCCTGCACAGCACATATTTCCACCTTCTGCTTCAGGAGCTTCTCTACACTACTGGAGTCCACATAGTGCTCATACAATGAAGATATTGACAACCTATAGGAAAACCAACCATTATGAGAAGCTAAGAATGGGTAGATATGTGCCCCAGTCTCCCATGCATTAGATGGTCAAGTCCTGGCAACATTCTTTATGCTCCTTAACATATCTCCGTATAATTGATTTCTTGTTGCCCATTGCAGTCAGTCAGTAGTACTCCCTTATGTTGACTTTCCCTTTTTTACTATCTCTTGTTACCCAGTCTCTCACCTTCATTTCTTGAAAAACTCAATTGCATCCAAACCTCTGTCTTCATCTCTGTTCTTTTGAGAATACAATTTAAAATATCTGGTACTGGAAGTGGCCCTAGAAAGTAGAACCTCAAGATGACATTATGGAAATGGATCACTCACCTGCCCAAAGGTAACAGAGATATCACTGTTGGTCCTTAGTACTGATAACCCCCAGAATTCTGTAGCATCCCACTAATTAAAATAATCATCTGAAGTGGTTTGAGCTGAAATATAGGTTAAAATAAAAGCCTTGGCCTTCTCAGTAATTCTAGAAATTGAAGTATTTTTATAATTGAAATCATAAAAATTATAAAGATAGCTGACTTTTGTTAAATGCCTCAGAGACCTTAAAGTAAGGAAATAACAGACTCTGGTCACCCAACTCTTAAATTAGAGCATGCTGTAAAAGTTACAAAACCTCCACGGAAACATTAAGAAAATCACCATCTTCTGTATCTGGAGGTACAAATTGCAGAAAATCAGGCTCAGGATTTAACTGTAAATGGAGTTAGATTAACAGGTAATTAAATGTCTAGTCTTCTATGCTAAATTCAGTGTCCTAAAGCAAATATTTGGGTAGATGTGCTTAACAATCTAGAGAACATTGGTTTCCACTTGACTGTTAGCTCTCCCCAAAATCTGTCCTCCCCTTTTGTGCCAGACCAATTGGCATAGGCTTAGCCCAAAAAGGGAAATGTAGTCCCTGACCCAGGGATATATTTTGCTCAGTGAAATCAAGTAAAGGACCTGGATAATAAATAGCAACAGGAATAGGCAAACACAGGTGAGAGGCTACCTTGAGAGTATTGGACAAAAGTGTGCAGTGTACTATGAGGATGCTTTATTAGCTTGGGTGCATTCTATCATCACTTAGGATTTAATATCCTGTTAAGTTACACCTACAGTCTGTCCTATTACACCGCTGTGATGGCCCCTTAAAGTTTGGACTCAGTGCCTGTGTAAATGAAATGGCGATGCTAGAGTTTATTTGGCAGAGTACTGAGGCAGAAATCAGAAGACTAAGGGTAGTTTGAACGTTAGAAATGTATTATATGAGACCAGAAAATCCATCACCCGATGTATTCTCTCAGGGACATGCTCATCTCAATGTAGAGGTCAGAAAACTATGGCCTTGGCCCAAATCTGGAGGGTAGCCTGTTTTTGTATGTCTATGAGCCAAGACTATGTAATGTTTAGGGTTTTTTTCCACATTTTTAAAATAATTGTTAAAAAATAAATATCTGACTATATATAACCTGTAAATTCTAAAATATTTATATACAGAAAGTGTGCATTAAGGCACTATAGTCTTAAGTTCAGTGATTATTGTCTATTGACTAGGGTTTATATCAGATGCTGCTATTGCCAAGAAACTGGGCTCCCTGGTATCAATTGGACAGATAAGTTTCCAGAATAACAGAGGCCATGTAGGAGTATTTAACTGTCAAAAACAAAGTAGATGTACTTCATATAATGTACAGCAAGTGTGGAAACCAGGATAGGGTGGTTTGACCCGGAGAGATCTGCTGAGATGATAGTGTTACTAGGTATGAGATAGACAGCAGATTAGGGCCTTGATTAATGTGTGTAACCAAAAAACATTAAGGCTAGGGGTGCCTGGCTGGCTTAGTCATTAGAGCATGATCTTGGGGTAAAAAAAAAAAATAACAAAAATAAATAAAAATAAAATTAAAAACAAAACAAAAAACAAAAAAGAATATTAATGGCTCATGAGGATAAGGCTGATACAACACCCTAAAGGAAAATTGCAATCTTTTACTCAGTTTCTAGAATGGAATCAATTCCAAAATGAGAACACAGATTGAAAGGGAGAGTAGCTCTTTTGAGGAAATCCCCTCCAACTCTACCACAAGTAGGCAAAATAAACCTTCCTCCCCAAATTTCCCTGGAATGACTTCTAGGTATTTACCTAAGTACCTGTTTATTGGACAAGAGAAATTCGACACCTTTCTAGACTCTTAGATTTGGGACCTGGGCTGACTCTAACACTAGAAGACCTGTGATGGCATCATAGACTTCCAGTTGGAGTAAGGCTTTTGTGAGGGAGTTGTTAAATATTGTGTTCCAAATCTATTTTACAGGAGGTCCAATGGGTTTTCAGACCCAGTTTATGATTATTTTCCCCATTCCCATGTTTAGTCAGAGTAGATAAAAATACATAACACAACAATAAATAACCATGATGTTTCTTTGAAAGTGATCTGATCCATGAATATGGGATGCCCTTGAATTTATTTAGGTCTTTTTAAAATTTTTTTAAACAATATTAGATCTTTTTAAATTTCTTTACACAATATTTTGTATTTTCAATCCATAGATTTTGCATTTATTAAATGTCTGCCTAAATATATTTATTTCATGCTATTATACATGGAATTGTTTTCTTAATTTAATTTCTAGAATGTTCATTGCCAGTGTATAGAAATACAATTGATACTTATATGTAGATCTTGTGTGATACTATTTAACTTGTTTATTAGATCTAATAGCTATGTTGGTAGATTCCTGAGGATTTCTTACATACAAAATAATGTTATATAAAGTAGGGATGGGGCACCTGGGTGGGGCAGTTGGTTAAGTGTCCAACTCTTGATTTCAGCTTAGGTCATGATTTCAGGGTTGTGAGATCAAGCTCCACATCTAGCTCCATGCTGAGTGTGGAACCTGCTTAAGATTCTCTCCCTCTGTCCCTCCCCCCCTAAAAATTAAGATAAAAAAATAATAAAGTAGGGACAGGTTTTCTTCTTCTTTTCCAATATGGATGACATCTATTACTTTTTCTTGCCTAATTTCCCTGGTAGAACCTCCAGTACAATGTTAAGTAGAAGTAGAAAGAATGGAATCCTTTTACTGTTCCTGATCTTAGGAGGTAAAAATTCCATTTTTTCACTATTAAGTATGGCATAAATATTAATTCTTTTATTGATTTTTTTAAAAAGACTTTATTATTTATTTTTAGAAAGCATGTGTGTGAGTGGGGTCGGGGGGGCAGAAGGGGAAGGAGAAGGACAAGCAGACTGACATAGGGCTCAGTCTCACAACCCTGAGATCATGAACTGAGCCAAAACCAAGAGTGGGACACAACCAGTTGAGCCACCCAGATGCCTTAATTGATTTTTTTTTTAAATAGACGCACTTCATGTTCAGCAAATTCTATTACTAGTTTGTGTATTTTTATCAATAAAGTGCTTTGTATTTTCTCAAATGCTTTTTCTACATTTTTTTTGAAATGATCCTATGTTCTCCCCCATTCTATCAATATGGTGTATCACACTGTTTTTCAGTTGTGAAAACAATCTTGAATTCCTGGAATACATGCTGCTTGAAAATAGTATATAATCCTTCTGTAATGTCAGTAGATTTTATTTGCTAGTTTTTCATTGAGAGTTTTTGTATCTATCCTCATAATATATATTGGTCTGTAGTTTTCTTCTCTTATGATATCTTTATCTGGTTTTAGTATCAGATAGAATGTGTTGGAAAGTGTTGTCTCCACCCCTTTTTGAAAAAGACTGTAAAATCAGTGTTAATTTTTCTTTAAATGTTTAGTAGAATTCTCCGTCTCTAACTGGATGATTTTTAAAGAACTGTTTTATGAAATGTTTAATGTTTAATATATAATTATTTAAACTATAACCTATAACAATCCACATTGTTTGATCTTGAATGAATTTTAGTAGCTTGTATTTTCAAGGAATTGTCCCATTTATTTTTTTAGAAAAACTTACGAGTGTAAAGCTGTTCACAGTATTCCATTATTACCATTTTGATGGCCACAAATCTATAATAGCAGCCCCTGTTGCCTTCCTGATAATGATTTGTATATTTTCTCTTTTAAATTTGTTGTCAGTCTTGCTTGAGGCTTATTAATTTTTTTTCAAAGAAAAATTTTGATTCATTTTTTTCTGTATTCTATTTTCAACTCCATTGATTTCTACTTGTATATTTTATTATTTTTTCCTTCTACTTTTTTTTATTTTTATCTTTTCTCTAGCTTCTCAGAATAGAACTTTGATAATTGATTTGATATCTTTTGTCTTTTGGAATGTAAGCTCATGGTTCTATAAATTCCTCCCCTCTACTTCTTAAGCTGCAGTCCATCTATTTTGATATATTGTGTTTAATTTTCATTCAGTTTTGTCTTTTCATTACCTTTCACACTTCCATTTTTTTACCTTTTTCATTATCAGAAAAATGTGTTGTTTGATTTCCAATGTTTAGAGATACTCCTGTTTTCTTTCTGTTATAAAATTCCAGTTTGATTTCATTATAGTCCAAAAACACATTATATGATTTCAGTTATCTTTAATTGAGGTTTGTTTTGTGGTGTAAGATAACTCTCTCTCGGTGAATGTTCCATATGTACTTTAAAAAAAATGTGTCTTCTGCCTTGGTTCAGTGAAGTGCTCTACATATGTCAATTAGTTGTTCTTGATTGCTTGTGCTATTCATATCTTCTATAGTTTTGCTGATTTTCTGTGTGATAATTCTAAAAGTTGCTGAAAGGAGGCTACAGAAATCCCCAATTAGAACAGCAGATTTGTTCTTTTTTTTTTTTTTCCAGCTATTTTAGCTCTGTTTCATGTATTTTGAAGTTCTGTCATTTGGCATGTGTATTTTTAGGATGATAGATGGTCTTCATGGATTAAAGTCTGCTTTATGCATATTAATATAGTGACTTTTGCTTTTATGTAAGATATAATTAACATACAATGTATTAGTTTCAGGTATATAATAAAATAATTTAACATTTATATATATTGCAAAATGATCACCACAATAAGTCTAGTCAACATACATCACCATAGTTATATTTTTTTCTTATGATGAGAATCTACAAGACCTTTCTCTTAGCAACTTTCAAATAAACAATACAGTATTGTTGTCATTATGTTGTATATTACATTTCCAGAACTTAATGATTTTGGAACTGGAAGTTTTTACCTTTTGACAATCATCATTCATTTTGCCCAACCCCTCTGGTTGCCTCTGGCAACCACCAATCTGTTCTCTGCATCTATGAGCTCCTTTTTGATGGGTGGTGGTGGTGGTGGTGGTGGTGGTGGTGGTGGTGGTGGTGGTTTTTAGATTCCACATACATGAGATCATGTGGTATTTGTGTTGCTCTCTCTGACTTAGCATAATGCCATCGAGGTCTATCCATATTGTTACAAATGGCAATTTCTTTTTGTGGCTGAATAATATTCCTGTGTGTGTGTGTGTGTGTGTGTGTGTGTACACATAATCACATTTTATAATCTCCATTCATCTGTCATGAACATTTAGGTTGTTTCACATCTTGGCTATTGGAAATATGCTGCAATAAACATGGGAGTGCTAATATCTCTTTGAACCCTGATTTCAATTCTTTTAAATAAATATCGAGAAGTGAGTTGACTGGTGTCAACGTCTAGTGCGTTGGGGTCCCTGGGTAAGGGTCGCGAAATCACCAGGACACAGGGGATGCAGAGCAAAGGCAGCACTTGCAACTGCATACTGCCGTTTATTTCTTGACATCTTATATACTCTTTACAATCAAAATATATTGTTACTGATTAACAATGTAAGCATTAAGATATCCCGATACTTCTTTACGCAAGAGAGGACAAAAACAAATCAACTCCGGTTGCACCGGAATAATTACATATCTTAAGTAAATCTCATTCTCTGATCAGCTCTTGTGCAAAGGTACTTCATGACCCATTCCCCGAAACTACATAGAGCTAGAATCAAATCCTATGCAGGAATGCTGAGATTAGACAACACCCCGCATATACATTTGAAGCAGGATGTTATCTGATCATCACATCCCCGCACACGAAGCCACTCTCCTCGGTGGGCGTCACAAGGAACAATGTGCCCAAGATTACTCAAAACATCATGAGCCATTTCTCAGCTGACCGGATGCCTGAGGCATAGGCACACAACAAGGCGAGGGAGACTTTTCCCCCTCTCAGGCCTGGGCGTTCCCGACCTTACCCTGTGTGCGCCACAGCACACAAACAATTCCGGCCACAGAGGGCTCACATGCCTATGTTGGCCTCAGACTGGATCATATGGTGGTTCTATTTTTAATTTTTTGAAGAACCTCCATACTGTTTTCCACTGCATCAATTTATATTGGCTGCATCAATTTATATTTGTATATTTGTACCAACAGTGCACAAGTGTTCCTTTTTCTCCATATCTTTACCAACACTTGTAATTTCTTATCTTTTTGGTAATAAGCATTCTAACATGTGTAAGTTAATAACTCATGTGGTTTTGATATGCATTTCTCTGTGATTAATGATGTTAACCACCTTTTCATGTACTCTTGGTCATCTCTATGCCTTCTTTGGAAAAAAGTATCTACTCTGATCCTCTGCCCATTTTTTAATTGGACTGTATGTCTTTTCACTATTGGGCTTTATGAGTTCTTTATATATTTTGGATATTAGCTTCTTATAGATATATGATTTACAAATATTTTCTTCCATTTTGTAAGTTGCTTTTTTCATTTTGCTGAGGTTTTTTTAGCTATGCAAAATCTTTTTAGTTTTATGTGGTCATACTTGTTTACTTTTACTTTTGTTGCCTTTGCATTTGGTATCAAATCTAAAAAATCACCAAGCCCAATGTCAAGGAATTTACTGTCTATATTTCCTTCTAGGAGTTTTATAGTTTCAGGTCTTAAGTTCAAGTCTTTAGTCCATTTTGAGTTAACTTTTGTGTATTGTATAAGATAGTGTCCAATTTCATTCTTTTGCATGTGGCTATTCAGCTTTCCCAGCACTACTTGTTGAAGAGACCCTTCTTTACTTACTGTATACTTCTAGCTTCTTTGTCATAAATTAATTGACCATATTTGTGTGGGTTTAGTTATGGGCTCTCTAGTCTGGTCCATTGATCTGTGTGTCTGTTTTTATGCTAATACCATACTCTTTTGATTAATTTGTCTTTGTAATATAGTTTGAAATTAGGAAGCATGATAACTTCAGCTTTGTTCTTCTGAAGATTGCTTTAGCTTTCCTGGTCTTTTGTGGTTCCATATAAATTTTAGGAGGCTTTGTTTTATCTTTGTGAAAATTACATTGGAATTTTGATAGACACTGCATTGAATTTGTAGATTGTTTTGGGTAATATGGACATTTTAATAGTATTAATTTTTCTAATCCATAAGCATGGAATATCTTTCCATTTATTTGTGTTTTCTTCAATTTCTTTCATTCAATATCTTATAGTTTATGTACAACTCTTTAACCTCCTTGTTTAAATTTTTTTCTAGGTATTTTATTTTTGATGTGATTATACATTGGATTGTTAATTTCTTTTTCTGATAGCTCATTATTAGTGTATAGAAATGTAATCAATTTCTGTATGTTAAATTTCTATCCTGTGACTTCTCTGAATTTACTTATCAGTTCTAACAGGTTTGGGGTGGAGTCTTTAGGGTTTTCTATACATGGTATTGTGTCCTCTGCAAGTACAGCCAGGTTTACTTCATTTCCAATTTAAATGCCTTTTTTTCTTGCCTAATCTGGCTAAGATTTTCAATTCTATGTTGAATATAAATAGTGAGAGTGGACTCAGTTGTCTTGTTCCTGATCTTAAGAACATCTTTTCAACCTTTTCACCATTGATTATGATGTGAGCTGTGGGCTTGTCATATATGGCCTAAGGTATGTTGAGGTATGTTCCCTCTATACCCACTTTGTTACGTATTTTATCATAAATGAATCTTAAATTTTGTCAAATGCTTTTCCTGACTCTATTGAGGTCATATGATCATACGACTTTTATCCATTTTGTTAATGCGGTGTATCGCATGGATTGATTTTTGCAGGTGTGGAACCATCCTTCCATCTCTGAAATAAATCCCACTGGATCTTGGTGTAGGATTCTTTTAACATATTGTTGAATTTGGTTTCCTAATATTTTGTTGAAACTTTTTACGTCTGTGTTCATTAGCGATATTGGCCTGTAATTGTCTTTTCTTGAAGTATCTTCGATTTTGGTATCAAAGTAATGCTGACCCCAAAAAATGAGTTTGTAACTATTCTCTCCTTTCTATTTTTTTTTGTGGGGGGGGAGGATAAGTTTGAGGAAGGTTGATATTAGCTCTTCTTTAAGTGTTTGGTAGAATTCACCTGTGAAACCACCTGATCCTGGGCTTTTCTGTGTTGGGAGGTTTTTGATTACTGATTTAATTTCCCTACTAGTAATTGATCTGTTCAGATGTTCTATTTCTTCATTTCAGTCCTAGTAGGTTATATGTTTCTAAAAATTAATCCTTTCCTCTAGGTTGTCCGTTTTGTGGGTATATAATTGTTCATAGCAGTCTCTATGACCCTCGGTACTTCTGTGGTATCTGATATAAATAGAGTGACTCTTTTTTTTTTTTTTTCCATCTGTTTACTTTCAACTCCACATTAGTGTTCTTCTTCTAAAGAGTATATAGTTGGGGAATAAATTTTTATCTACTGTAAATATTTGTCTTTTACTTAGTTTATTTGAAATATTTATATTTAAGGAAATTATAGGTATGTTCAGAGTTTAAGCTTGCTATTTGTTTTGGTAGTTTCCTGTTTCTTGTTTCTCTTTATCTTTAAGTATGTACTAGGATTTAACCTCGTATAATTACAGTGCTTTTTTGTGTTGTATTATATATATATTTAGTGAATGCTTTGTGTGTTACACTATACATATGTGACTTGTCATAATATAACGGTATCGTTTTACCACTTTATTAAAGTGTGGAAACTTTACTTCCATTTAGATTTCGTTACCTTCCACACTTCTAAATATTATTGTCTTCAGTATCAGGTTGTATTATAATTTTTGTTTCAATCTCAAATATGTTTTTTTGAAATCATAAGAAGAATGGTCTAAATTATTTAGCCGTATTTCTTCTCTTTCTTCCATCATGATGTTCCAAGTCTCTTTGCTGTATCATTCCTTTTCTGTTTGAAGAAATTTCTTTAGTCATTTTTTTAAGGATAGGTCTAATTATGACAAATTGTTTTAGTTTTTCTTAATTTCTGAAGGCTATAGAATTTATGGTTGTCATTTCTTTACTTTTAGCACTTGATAAATGTGCCACTTCCTTTTGGCCTTTATTCTCTGATGACAAATCCAATGCCATTCAGATTAGTGCTCCCTTATACGTAATGTGTCATTTCTTCTTGGCTGCTTTCAAGATTTTTCTGTCTTTAGCCTTCAGAAGTTTGACTATGATGTATTTTGACATGGACTTTTTTGGTATATTTGGCACTTTTTCAGCTTATTGATTCTATAAATTTATGTCTTTTAACAAATGTGAGACATTTATTTTAAAAAAAATTTTGACCTCACATTCTTTCTCTTCTTTTGGGACTCTGGTGATGATACAAGTAGTATAGCTTTTGTCAGTGTCCCACAGATCCCTGAGGCTTTGTTCATTTTATTTTTCAGTCTATTTTCTGTTCAGATTGAATAAAATATTCTCAAGTTTACACACTAAGTTTTCTGTCATTTCTACTCTGGTATTGAACCCATCCAGCAAGTTTTTTTTAATTCTATTATATTTTTCAGCACTATCATTTCCATTTGCTCTTATAACATGTTTTTGGCAAGATTTTCTATTTTTGTTTCAAGATTTATAATAGCTTGTTAAAATGCTTTAATTATGGCTACCTTACAATCCTTCAGATAACTCTAGAATCTGATTTATTTTGTTGTTGACATCAGTTGGTTTTCTTTTCTCACTCAAATTGAGATTTTCCTGATTCTTGATATGACATGATTTTTGGTATAATCCTAGACATTCTGTCTTTAGTGTTAAGAGATTCTGGATCCTATGTAAATCTTTTATCTTGGGCAATCATCTGATGTTTAGCATGCAGATTCTAGTCTATTTTGTGGGCTGTGGTTCCAAAGATAATTTAATTTTCAGAGCCTTTGCAATACCATTTGGTCTGCTTGGTTTATCTGTACAGCTGAGGTTCCCTGTAGTTCCTGCTTTTGCTATCTGAGGGGGATAAAATAATTTCCACAGGCAAGATTTGCATGTGCCTTTAAGTAGGGGAAGGGAGTCTAATGCCATACTTTAATAGAAAATTCTCTCTAGGAGGCACTTATTGTGGTAGGATTCCTTCCCATTGCATGTGGGTGATGGAGTGCTTTTGGGGCCAGGTATTTGCTCCAGTTGGATTTCTCTTGTCATTACACTCTATCTGCCCAGTGTCCCTGGTTAGGGAAAGGGAGTCTCAGACCCATGGGGACAAAGAAGCTTCCTGGGCCATGTGCTCATTGTGCTAGTATTCTTTTTGCCAGTGACAAGTAGCAACCTAGTATCTCTATTTTGGGAAGGGGAGTCACAGGCCTATTTAGGAAAGGAGAGCACTTCATCTGGCCACTTACTCTCAGTGAGGCTCCATTAAGATTTCCCTCTGGCAAGTGCTGCTAGATTTGCCTGGTGGTGTCAGCAATAGTCCTTTTCAACCAGGAAAAATGAGCATACCTGGGTCTCCTTTTGTTGCTAAATTGTTGGCTGGGAAATGCCAAGCCTAAATCACCTTCTTATCTTGGGTAAGGGAGTCATACACACCTACTGTGATGTAGTTTCTCTAATGCTGGAGTCCTAACCAGTTCACATTTCTCTTTCCATTTTTCTTATTTCTTCTTTGTTTTCTCTTGTATGGCCTTCTCTTGTATTGTTTCCGGGGTTTATAGTTGTACTTAGCAGGGAAGAGTAAGGATAAATAAGTCTATGCCATCTAATCTGGAAGAGAAATTTTCTCTCATGATTTTAAACTTCTTTTTATTAAATATGTAGATTAATTGTTAGAGCTAAGTGATATATATTAAGAGAAAATTATGAGAATTAATTAAATGTAATAAACCAATTATTGAAATTTGCAATGATGACATTCAGATGGTGAAAGAATTTTTTTAATATAGCAAAAACTTCATTTTATTTTTATCTCTAAAACTGTCAAGTAGTCTGAACCAATCTAAAATATTTGATCACATTACTTACACAAAGACATTTGGATAATTTATGGTGACTCATACTTTTTTGTTTGATTAATGAACTTAACTAAGACAATATTGACATTGGCCAGAGTTTTGGAAAGCCTTCTCCAAGAGCTTCCTAAGTGACATTTAAGGTACACGTCTCTGCAAAGTCTTACTTTACTTGAGTGTGTGTGTGTGTGTGTGTGTGTGTACATATATGAGTAAACAATTTTGTTTATATGGCCAAAAGTTGAAAGAATATAGGGGAAACAAAGTTTACACTGGGTTACAGATTATTAGAATGCTATTTACCTGATGTACTTCCAATCATCAATGGATTAATCAATGTGAAATTTATTACCTTAAATTAAAATTCTAAAAATTAAAAAAATGTACTCAAAATTTCTTTCTACACTAAAGAATTATTTATAGTCCCTTCTCAATTTAGCACCTACTTGTCAGGATTTTTTTTAAAAAGATTTATTTATTTGAGAGAGAGAGCATGCAAGAGAGCGTGAGAGCATGAGCAGGGGGAGGGGCAGAAGGAGAGGGAGAATCTCAAGCAGATTCCCTGCTGAGTGCAGAGCCTGACTCCTAGCTTGATCATCCCAGGACCATAAGATCATGACCAGAGCTGAAATTAAGAGTCAGATGCTTAACCGACTGAGCCACCCAGGTGCCCCAATTTAGCACCTACTTTTCAGGTTTAAGGAACATTCATCCTATAATACACAAGATCATTATCAAGTGAAGCAGAAAGAGTGTGTTCTTTTAATGTTTGTCTTAAGATCCCATCCAATTTGTGTACCTTGTCAGTTTGTAGGATAGCCCTACCTGAGAGACTGCAACACTATAGATTTTTTTTCTAAACACAACACTAATATTACATACATATTATATAACAAATATATGAAAGATAATATACTTTATTCTCAAGGAAGCTATAAAATATAGTAAGATAAAAAGAAATGGTAGTGAAACACAAGAACACATGCATAGGAGAGAGAAGGCAGTTTAAAGACCTGTAAATCTGAGCTATCTTTAATTAGGATCCATGCCCTGTTTGAGGATATACCCTAAATGAGCATTTCACACAAATATCTGTAAAATCAAGATCCTTTTTATAAATAAGTAAAATTCAGATGTAGAAGTTATTTGAATTGAGGCTGGGTATTATATTGGCTTGCTTTTTTTCAAATAAGGTAAAATTGATTTACTCCTTTATAACTTACAACCATTTGCATCATAGGTATTTTGATTTAGGAGATACGGCATGTTAGGGAATTATTCTGTTTTCCATCTGAACTATGACTTGTTGACCTAAAGGATAAATACTACATGGGTGTAGGAGGAAAGAATTTTTAAAACTTCCACACTACATATCTTAATGCTGGGAACAAAAGAAAGTGTATTCTATGGTTACATGATGTATTTTCATGGATTAATTTATAACATGAGTTCTAGCTATCATAATACATTTTACAAAATGATTCCAGAAGTTCACTTTGTACATTGTTAGCATTCCTTACTCTATATTGACTTTTTAAAGCTTTATTGAGCTATAATTTACTTGCAGTGAATTTTATCGTAAGTATACAACTCCATGATTTTTAGTACATTGATTGGATTGTATAACCATCACTGCAGTCCCGTTTTAGAATATTTTTATCACGCTAAAAACTTCCCTTGATGGGACGCCTGGATGGCTCAGTCGGTTAAGTGTCTGCCTTCAGCTCAGGTCATGATCCCATGGTCCTGGGATCAAGTCCTGCATCAGGCTCCCTGTTCAGCTGGGAGCCTGCTTCTCCCTATGCCTGCCACTCCCCCTGCTGGTGCACATGCTCACACTCTCTCTTTCTCTCTCTCTCTCTGGCCAATAAATAAATAAAATCTTAAAAAAAATCTTCCCTTGTTCTCATTTACAGTCAATCCTCAATCTTATCCTTAGCCCTAGGCAATCATTGGTCTGATTTCTCACTCAATAGACTGTCTTTTCTGGTCATTTCATATCAATGAAATCATGTAATATATTGCCTTTTGAGCCTTGCTGCTTTCACTTAGCATAATGCTCTTGGGGTTTATCCATATTATAACATGTATTTGTAGTTTGTTCTTTTCTATTGCTAAACAGTATTCCATTGTTTGAACATATTTTTTTATAAGCTCACAAACTAATGGACATTTGGATTGTTTGCAATTTTTAGGTACCATGAATAATGTTACTTCATGAACATTTGCTTACCAGTCTTTATGTAGGCATATTTACATGTCACTTGATAGATACCCTGGAATGGAATTCCTGGGTTGTATGGTAAGTCTATTCTTCTTAAGAAACTGCCAAATTGATTCCCAAAGTGACTATATCATTTTACCTTCCCATCAGGAGTATATATTGGTTTCAGTTTCTCTATGTCCTTGTTTATCTTTTTATTATGATGATTATGATCATTATAGTCTTTCTAGTGGGTGTGTAGTACATCTCATTGTGGTTTTAATTTCTCTAATGAAGCTGTTGAACATCTTGTACATTAACAGTTCATATATTGGTGAAATACATACTCAAATATTTTGCCTGCTTTTTAAAGGGCAAAATTCAAATGTACTTTTATTATTATTGGCTTGTTAAAGTTCTTTATTATTGACTTGTTATTGACTTATTATTATTGACTTGCTAGAATTCTTTATTCTGGACCAAGATTTTTTTTTTAAGATTTATTTATTTTTATAGAGAGAGATCTTGCACATGAGCGGGGAAAGGGGGAGAGGGAGGAGGAGAGAATCCACAAGCAGGCTCCCTGCAAAGCCAGGAATCCTTGGTGGGGCTCAATCCCAGGACCCCAAGATCATAACCTGAGCCAAAACCAAGAGTTCTGATGCTCAACCTACTGAACTACCCAGGTGCTCCTGGACCAAGATTTTTGCATACAAATATAAAACAGAATTTTATTTATGGTAAAAGAATTAATTTGTGTGAAGACTAGATGAAAAAATCCTATCCTAGTTTTTGTTTGCTAATAAGGTTTGAGTATTCATTATAAAACAATTAAATTGTGGAAATATTTATATACCTTAAAGGATCATCCAATTACAACCTGGTATGTCTTTTAAGAGTTATAAATAACATTGGGGCACCTGGGTGGCTCAGTCAGTTAAGCATCTTCCTTTGGCTTAGGTCATGATCCCACCTGGGATCCAGCCCTGCATCTAGCTCCCTACTAGCAGGGAGCCTTCTTCTCCTTCTCCCTCTACTACTCCCCTCGGCTTGTGCTCTCTTGCTCTCTCTGTCAAATAAATAAACAAAATATTTTTTAAAAATTTTAAAGTAAAAGTTATAAATAACATTGCAAATATATTTTGATTTAATTATTTTCTACATTGTTGCTGATAATAAGGAATTCAGTTCTAGATTCTAAACTTTTAAACGGTTGATTTATGGCTCTGGAACTCTCAAAATTATTTTTCTTTTCATAATTCCCTAGTTCAAGCTCAGTATGCTCTTTCTGGGAACTGTAAATTTCACCTTTCTTGGGTTTTATATTGAATACAACCATGCTTATAGTCAGCATTCTCTAGAATGCTGGCAGAGGATGATGACTTCAAGACAGATTAAACCCTGACCCGAAATCTTTTATTTCCAGCACTTTCAGGGAAACACATAAAAAGGGTTTTATTGGGGTGCTTGGGTGGCTCGGTCAGTTAAGCATCTGTCTTTGGCTCAGGTCATGATCTCAGGGTCCTGGGATCAAGTCCCATATTGGGCTCCTTGCTCAGCAGGGAGCCTGGTTCTCCCTCTGCCTGCCGCTCCCCCTGCTTGTGCTCTTGCTCTCTGACATAAACAAATAAAATCTTTTAAAAAAGGGTTTATTTATTTATTTATTTATTTATTTATTTATTTATTTCTAAAATAAGGGCTCTCTCCCTTTCTTCCTTTGGTACTTATCTCTTTCTACCTCATTTACTACCAGAAGATTCTGAATTTCACAGTTAAAAGTATAACCTTAAATTTGGGATACAAAAAGCACGTATATATGCAATTGGGTTAGAGTCATTGTGCATGAAAATAAATCAAATTTATCTCACCACATAAGTCTCTGCCTGATTTGTGTGTGGCCTCTTTACCAATTACAGGCATTCAGCAGTTCTTAACCACCAAAAGTTCTTGGTTCAAATAGGACATGTTTGTACCTCCAATATCCCTCTCATCAGAAATTACCTCCTGAAATTACAGCCTCACCTTCCTGCACTGTTAATTTCATCATCTCTCAGATTAACCTCATTATTATGCAATGATGCTCTGTTTTTCTCCTTAAAAACAAACAAAATTTTAAATGTATGATGTGTTGCCTACTTTATTAGAATAATATGGGTCTGTCATTCTACCAATAACTTAATTTCAAAAACTAAGAGAGGGACTTTGATTTTTCTTCCCCCTCCCACCTTTACTGAGATATACTTGACATATAATATTGTATAAGTTTAAGATTTAAAACAAATACTGTTTGATATGTATTACAATCAAAGTGATATGTATGTATTGAAATCAAAATGATTACCCCGATAAGATTGAGATCTATCACCTCACAGTTACAATATTTTCCTTTGTGTTGAGAACTTTTAAGATCAACTCTCTCAAAATTTTCAAATATACAGTACAGTCTTACTAACCATACTCATGTTGTATACTATATCCTCAGAACTTATTTATCTTACTACTGGGAGTTTGTACCTTTTGACCACCTTTATCTAATTTCTTCACTCCCTACCCCCTTGCATTGGAAACATGAATGGATTTCTGTTTAAGTTTTTCATATATTCCACATATAAGTGAGATCATACAGTAGGTCTTTTTCTGACTTATTTCACTTAGCATAATGCCTTCCAAGTCCATCCATGTTGTCAAAAATGACAGTATTTCATCCTTCTTATGGATAAGATTTCTTGGTATATGTATACCAAAAATTCTTTATCCACTCCTCTATGATGGGTATCTAGATTGTTTCCATGTTTTGCCTATTATAATTATGCTACAATGAAAAAAGGGATGCAGATATCTCTTCAAGACACTAATTTCATTTCCTTTGGATAAATACCCAGAAGTGGAGTTACTGGATCATATGATAGATATATTTTTAATTCTTTGAAGAATGTTCATGCTGCTTGTCATAGTGGATGTACCACTTTATATTCTTGCCAACTGTGTATAAGCATTCCCTTTTCTCCACATTTTCAGCATTTATTTCTTGTCTTTTTGATGATAACCATTCTAACAAGTGTGAGATGATAGTTCAGTGTGAATTTTATTTACATTTCCGTAATAAGTCATGTTAAGCACATTTTCATATACTCATTGGCTTTGAATATCTTCTTTGGAAAAATGTCTATTCAGGTCTGGTCGTTTTTTAATTAGATTTTTTTTTTTTTTTTTTGCTATTGAGCTGTATGAGTTCTTTATATATTTTGGATATTAATTCCTTATTAGATATGTGGCTCGCAATTATTTTCTCCCATTACACAGTTCCCAATACATAGGTTGTTGGTCATTTCTTTTGCTGTGCAGAAGCTTTTTAGTTTGACATAGTCCCACTTGTCACTTGTTTGATTTGATTTTTGTTGCTTGTGCTTTAAGTGTCCTATCCAAGAAATTATTGCCAGTACATAGGTCAAGAAACTTTATCTCTGTTTTCTTTTAGGAGTTTTATGGTTTCAGAATTTACATGTAATTCAATTAATTTTTGTGAGTGGTGTTTAGTTTCATTCATTTGCATGTAAATATACAAATTTCCCAGAACAAATTATTGAAGATACTGTCTTTCATCCATTGAGTATTCTTGGCTCCCTCATCAAATATTATTTGACTACATAGGCATTCGTTTATTTCTAGATTTTCAATTCTATTCCACTAATATGTGTCTGTTTTTATGGCAGCACCATACTATTTTGATTACTATAGGTTTCCAATACAGTTTGAAATCAAGAAACATGATACCTCTAGTTTTACTCTTCTTTCTCAGAATTACTTTGACTTTTTGGGGTCTTTTGAGGTTCCATATGAATTTTAGGATTTTTTTTTCTATTTCTAATACATGCCATTGGATCTTCATAAGAATTGCATTGAATTTATAGATGGCTTTGGGTAGTATGGACATTTTAACAATATTGATTTTTTTTTTTTTTTTACAATTCATGAACACAAAATATTTTCCATTGATCTGTGTCATCTTCAGTTTCTTTATCAATGTCATAATTTTCAATGTACCAGTCTTTTACCATCTTGGTTAAATTTATTCTAAATATATCAATGTTTTTGATGTTATTGTAAATGGGATTATCTCCTTTTTAAAAAAAATTGTTAGTGTATAGAAATGCTAATGATTATTGTATGCTGATTTTTGTATCCTGCAACTTTAATGAATTTTTGTGTTTGATAAAATAGTTTTTGGTGGAGTATTTAGGATTTTCTCTATATAAAACATGTCATCTGCAAATAAAGATGATTTTCTATCTTCTTTTCTGATTTGGAGTTGTTTCATTTCTTGCCTGACTTCTGTGGCTGGGACTTCCAGTAGGAGTGATAAGTGGACACATTGTCTTATTCCTGACCTTAGAGAAAAAGTCTTCAACCATTCACCATTGAGTATGATGTTAGCCTTGGGCTTGGAATATATGACCTTTATTATGTTGAGGTGTTTCTTCTGTATCTAAGTTGTTGAGATTTTTTTATAATGAATGGATGTTGAATTTTGTTAATTGCTTTTTCTGTATCGAGATCATATGACTTTTATGTTCTATTAATGTGATATGTTACATTATTGATTTGCACATGTAGAAACATCCTTACATTCCAGGGATGAATTCTACTTCACCATGGTGTATGGTCCTAATGTGCTATTGAATTTGGTTTACTAGAATATGTTGAGACTTTTTTTTGCATCTACTAGAGTGTGTTGAGACTTTTTTGCATCTATATTCATCAAGGATATTGGCTTGTAGTTTTCTTAGTATCCTTATCTGGCTTTGGTATCAGGTTAATGGGGGCCTCATAAAATAAAATTAGATATTTTCTGTTCTTTTAATATTTTGGAAGAGTTTGAGAAGGATTGATGTTAATTCATCTTTAAATGTTTAGGAGAATTTACCAGTGAAGACCTCTGGTCCCGGGTGTTTCTATGTTGGGAGGTTTTTGATTACTGATTCAATCCCTTACTAGTAATCTGTCTTTTCATATTTTCTATTTCTTCATGATTCAGTCCTGATAGGTTGTATGTTTCTAGGAACTTATCCATTTCTTCCATGTTGTCCAGTTTGTTGGCTTAGTGTTGTTCATGGTAGTCTGTTATGATCCTTTGGATTTCTGTAGAATAAATTGTAATGTCCCCTCTTTTATCATTTTATTGATTTGGGTCTTTTCATTTCTTGGTTAGTCTAGCTAGATGTCAAATTTATCTTTTCAATTTATTGAAATTTTATACTCTTCTATTTTGATTTCACATTCTCTACCTCATTTATTTCTGCTCTAATCTTTATTAATTCCTTTTTTCTGCTAACTATCTTAGAAAGTGTTTCATGTGCACTTGGGAAGGTGTATATTCTGCTGTTTTTGAATGGAAAGTTCTGTTTATATCTGTTAGGTCTATTTAGTACACAGTGTTGCTCAAATCTGATGTTTCCTTATTGAATCTCTGTCTGGATCACCCATCTCTTATTGAGAGTCAGGTATTAAATTCTCTAACTATTTAGTGTATTACTCTTTATTACTCCTTTTACTTCTGTTAGTATTTGTTTTATATATTTAGGTGCTCCAATGTTGGGTGCACAAATATTTACAATTGTTGTATATTCTTGATATATTGACCCCTTTATCATTACATAATAACCTTTTTGTCCCTCTTGACCATTCTTAGCTTAAAGTCTATTCTGTGTGTTCTAAGTATAGCTACCCCTGCCTTTTTATGATTACCATTGTCTGAAATATCTTTTTTTGTTCCCTTCACTCTCAAGTCTGTGTGTCCCTAAAGCTAAAGTGAGACCCTTGTAGGCAGCATATTGTTGGATCTTGTTTTTCTGTCCATTCAGCCATTCTATGTCTCCTCATTAGCGAGTTTAATCCATTTACATTAGAGTAATTGATAAGGACTTAACTATTGTCATGTTGTTGTTTTTTGTTTTGTAGATCCATTGTTCCTCTTCATCTTGCTATCTTCCTTTATTATTTGATGGTTTGGTCCTTCATCATAATCTTTTGTGTAACTACAGGATTTTTCTTTTAGTTACCATGATATTTGGAAATCCACTTCTGGATATATATCCAAAGAGAATAAATTCAGTGTCCCAAATAGATATCTGCCTCCTTTTGTTCACTGCAAGATTAATTATAATGGCCAAGAATTGGGAACAATTTGTCAATCAACAGACACCGTCTTGATGACATCACTCCAGACTTAGATTTTCTATTGTGGTTTGATGTGAGCTTTTCGCATACTTCTTATTAATTACCAATATTGTTTTACAAGTCCACCAACACTAGGTTACTATTCATGTTTATCTTAGAAGCATGGCTTCTTTGCCATCTGCAGAGATTTCTAAAGGTCAAGGCAACATGATTTGTTCTCTGGCATTGCTGCCTCTGAATTTTAAGCATTGTCTCCTGGCTATACAATTTCAGATTACAAATATCCCAGATGTAACTAGGAATCCCATTCCATCAAGCATCTACAATCATTCATCTCAGCCTTTTGAAAACAACGGTCACTGAGCTTCCATGACAGTCCCCTGTACTGTCATAGTGAAAATAGCATCCTCTCTGCTTTCCATTAAAGACAGCCAGGTTAGTTTCAGTAGTAAACCATGGCTGTTTTCTTATAACATTTGCTTTGTTTCTGAAAAGTATAAGTATGCTCTGACACTGCATTTGATTCCTCAACACCGACCTTTAAGTTTTGGTATATTCCTGACATATTCTAGTGATAGGTCAATGGACTCCCCTATTTTTGTTAATATATGTCATTGTCTTTCTAATTCCGTGTTGGCCTTTTATTGAACAGTTAAGAATTGGAAGCATCAGAACTCCCTCAACTGTCAAAATTTCTTTTTTTTTTTTTTTAAAGATTTTATTTATTCATTTGAGACACAGAGATACAGAGAGAGAGAGAGAGCATGAGCAGTGGGAGAGGCAGAGGCAGAGGGAGAGGAAGAAGCAGACTCCCTGCTGAGTCAGGAGCCCGATGTGGGGCTCCATCCCAGGACCCTGGGATCATGACCTGAGCTGAAGGCAGACGCTTAACCATCTGAGCCACCCAGGCGCCCCAACTGTCAAAATTTCTTGAACCTAAGTTAATATTGATTAGTAAAAAGTTTTGAGGTTGTATATAAAGCATCATTTAAATAATTCATATTTTAATATTTTAAATCTTTACCACAAAATGAAAGTTTATCTCTAAAATGTATTTTGAGTTATGCTAACATTGTTCGAAAGCTTTTAATAATTTTCTTTTGAAAAGTATTCATAAAAAACCTTCACAAGAGCTACAAAATGTCTCCTTACTCCAGAGTTATATGGGACTTTTTAAAGTCTAATAATATCATGGTCTCTCTCCTTCTTCTTATCTCTTCATTTCCCCAATTTGTACCCTAATATGACTCATCATATTTATAGATGAGCTCTGGAATTATAAAGGATGAAAATTTCTGTTATAAAATGAATTTTTTTTTTTTTTTTTTTGGTAAGTGAAGGAGAATCACCTTGAAAATAAGGTGACTATTTATCAGAGAGAAATAGAATAGATATGCAAGAGTGTATGACTTCTTAGTTTAATTATTGATTATACATACATACTCTGGTGATAAAGTAAGAATTAGCAATGTCCTAGGGAGGTCTGTGCTACCAAACCATTATAGATTTACAATAGAAAGATGTCTATGTCAAACAAGGTCAAAATTGTTCTATTCAGAGATGAAAATACTGTACTCCTAATTTGAATTTTATCTTTTCTTCAAGTTGAATGGAGAAAATAATTGGAAATAGTTCATAAAATAATGTAACAGGAGAAAACTTTTTGAGAATAATCACTTGTAAATTAAATGGTTTGAGACACGTGGTGACAGGAGCCATTTGAGTTCTGGCTCATGTTAATAGCATTGTGGAGGAATTTAACCTAACATTTATTCACACTAGGTTAGGTTGATGAATGTCATGATAATATCCCTAATACATGCTTCTTTTGTTTCATGACTATGTGTCAGGCATTGTGTTGGGCATTTTGAAGGATATAAAAGAACAACATAAAGTCATGCCTAGGATTTTATTATTTCTTAAAGGAGGTAAGGCATGCACATGACTAAATCCAGTGTCTTCTATTAATTACTATCTTCTTTGTAAAAATTTTATAATCTTTTTTCAAGATTGCCAGAAAGCTTAAAAATTAGAAGTTTTGGAAATGTTCACTTACCTTATAAAATACTGTTAATAATATTGCCATTTACCAAGAGCCTCTTATACACCATGAACTGTACTAATGTTTTATGTATAACTCTACATTTCACCCAGTTTTACAAAGGATATGGTTCTCCTCAATGAATAAGAATATGCTTTTTAGAAATGTTAAGTATGCATCCAAATGTAATAACTACTTGTTGACTGAGATCTGTCAGACTTCCTATTAGTAGGAAAAATACTAGCTCCTATCATTAATAACCCCTTCCTCAAGTTTCAGTGGTTTGATGCAATGTAATTTTATTTCTCTTTCATTTAAGGGCCCATATGGATACACTATTAGGAGGAAGTTTTGTGTACTTTGTGATCCAGAAACCTGAACCTTTTCATTTTATTGCTCTGTCTGCCATCCCTGAGTTGGGCCTTAGAATTTTCTCTGTTAGGTGGCAGAAGGAAAAAGATAAATGAACATGTGAAATCCACTTTTAAAAGTTCTAACCAGAAAATGAGCCATGATTCTTTAAATTTTATTCTAATGAGACTAACATGGCCACACCCAGTTCCATTGTGTGGAGGGACCTAGAAATGTACTTATCCCCAGAAATATTCCCACACAGCAGAAGACAGAGTGCAATTTTTTTGGTAGAGATTCATCTCCAGGAGACTCTTAATGCCATGTTAATTCTGCATTACCGTACTCTCTCTAATAAATGTATGTAAGTGCTATTTAATTTAAATTTCTGTTTAGATATTTTACTCAGTATGAAAATTCTACCCTCTAGATGTTTAATTGCAGTTCATTAATTTCATACCGTGATATGATAGAGAAAAATCTCGGGAGCAATATTTTGATACAGTAAATCTATTTAACTTCATATATGCAATAACATTCCCATGAACATTTATAACTCCTCCTATTAAGGAATTATTTTTAATAGCTTTACAGAATCCTACCAATATTACCCTCCAGAATTAGAAATAAATAAATAAACCTCCTCATCCTTGGAAGTTGTCCCAGTAGACAAAAAACTTTGCATTTCTGACCAGATGTATCATTTTAATCTTTCTTAAATCAACCATGCCCTATGAGTGATGTTAATGATTCAAAAGTTCTTGTTATTACAAAAGGACAAGAAAAAATAACTTAAATGAACTTGAATTTAATTTTTCTACGGTTTGCAAAGTGCAAAATTTATGTAATATATATATGACGAGATACTATTTTACTACTTTATATACATATATATTACTTTACATATGTATGTGTATAAAGACTAGATACTATTAATTGAGTAGAAGGGTTTTCTGTGACATAACTATACTTAGAGAAAATATAAGAATCTACAACTAAAGGAATCATACTCAGAAATCATGTTTGATAAAAATTGCCTTTATCACCTAATCACTTGGTATTTTTCCACATGCCCAATTTAAGGGATATTTTACCTTAATGTCTTTAGTCATATTATAGTGTGTGTGTGTGTGTGTGTGTGTGTGTGTGTGTGTGTGTGTGTAATGTGTTAGTAAATCATTACAGAACACTTTTTTTTTTTGAGATATTATTTTTAAGTAATCTCTATGCCCAACATGGGGCCTGAACTCACAACCCCCAGATCAAGAGTCACATGTTCTACCAGCTGAGCCAGCTAGGTATCCCAGGACACTCTTTTAATCACTAATTGGGTCAAGAAATAGAACCTTGTCAGACACCTCAGAAACACCTTCGTGTGCCCTATCCTAATTATTCCCTCTTCTTGCAATAGTAATTATCATCCTGATTTTTAACTCCGTTGTATTCCTTTATGATTTTATCATACAAATGTGCATCATTAGACAATATGATGAAATCTTGCTCATTAAAGTCCTATCTTTTAAGTCAATGTATGTGTTTCCTTTTAATTCATATGTTGAAGAACTGTGGCTATCTGACCTACAGATTCTCGTGTGTGTGTGTGCGTGTGTGCGCGCGCATGTGTGTGTGTGTTGATTATCTAATAATCAGTTCAAGATGACTCTCTGCTATCTGTATTTCCTACAGTTTGTTGCTGATTGCAGAGACTGAAATGACTTGGATTTTTGATGCCTTTGGCAAAAACATAGGTGGAATTAAGTTCCTCTATCAAGAGGCGCATGATAGCAACAGTTGATGTTCAGCACTTAGACCAATTCATGAGGGCTTTAAAAAGGTGATATTCTAACATTTTGTTTTCATTGATTAGTTGGAATACTTAAATGAGAAAATGTTTCTTCTCACCATATTTGTTTAACCAATAGTACAGTTAATTTGGGCCTTGGGATGCTCATTGCGATGGGTTATTTCTTTCTGGATCTTTTCAGTGGAAAGAACTAGAAAATACATTTTTAAAGATAAGTTACCTTGGTACCTATATTTGGTATTTAGTTATATGATATTAAATATTAGGCTTATCTCATTAAAAGTAAGTAATGAAGGAATTATCACCAAAAAAGATAAAATACCATATGAATTCACACTGATTTTGCAAATTCAAATTCAAAATACATAATTCTTAATATAACTGTATACATATATTGGGTCTCCTTTCTTCCTTAAGAACTCTGATTCTCACTAATACAGAGAACAGAAGATTGAGAATATATCATAATCATTCATTTGCTTTAACCCATATAACACATATGTCAGGTTCAGAATAAAATACTTCCAGTTTTATTGATATATAATTGACCTATAATATTGTATAAGTTTAAGACATACAATAGAATAGTTTTTTAATAACAGTATTTATAATACCACAACCAATCATGGTTACTGAAAACAGGTAAACATTACGTATATTCAATCTCCATTCTCACCTCATTCTCTAATGATCGTAGTATAGCTGCATTGTCAGAGCATGTAACCAATTCTATTACTCTCTCCTTTGTAACCTAGTAAGGGCTCTTTTTATCTTATTCTAGTAATAACATATTTAATGTTCACTATCAGTCTTTCTGTTGATATTCTCATCTTTTGGTTGCATGAAGCTCATTCTCTAGATTTGTCAGGAAGGACTCCTAGAAATTGTTTCCCTGAGTTCTTGTGTGTTGGTAACAGCTTTTCTGTGCCCTTTCTACTTGAAGACAGTTTTTGTTGGATATAAAATTCTTGGCTCACATGGTATTTTCTTGCATACTCCAATTTTCCTGGCATAAAGTGACACTGTCTAAAAGTCTGAGATTCTAACTTTTTTTCTTTCTTTATAATGTACCTCATTTGCCTACATGCCTAAAAAACATATTTTTGTATATTTTTTAAGCTTAGTAATGGCAGTTGAGTATGCTTTGATGCTGGTCATTCTGGTTTAATATTCTCAAGTACATGGGGTGCTCTTAGAGTACATAGGGGTTTTTTTCCCTGTATTTTTGAAAATTTTCTTTAATTATTGTTTAGAACTTGTTCTTTTTCCTTTAAATTTCCCCAAGACTCTTGTTATATATATGATGGCTCTTCTTATCCTGTCTTCAATATTAGTCCTTTTCCTCAAATTGTTTTATCAGTTTCTTTGGATTATAAATTATTTTTGTTCTCTCTTTTAGAGCACTATGTGTTGTGTATATTCACTTCATAATCCTTAATCTAACCTCAATTTTTAGTATGTTTCTCACATAATTGCTTGGTTCTGTCATCTTATATCTGAGTTTTTCAAAATATTCTGTCTTTAATGTCTTTTTCTTCTTATTTTACTTTGTTTTGTAATAGTGTTTAATAGTTTTGAACTATTCAAGTAAATGTGGTATATATATATGTATATATATACACACACATATACATATACATATATATGTATATATATGTGTGTGTGTGTGTGTATATGTATATATATACACACACACATTATATATGTGTGTATATATATATATATTCAAGCAGTCTTGAATTTTCTGAGAAGATAGGCAAACTCCATATGGGATGAAAGAATGTGGACTGAAGCAGAATGCCAGTTATTAAGAAATACATGAATTTTTACTGTTGTCTAGGTACAATACTAAATGCTTTTCAAATATCAAATCATTTAATCCTTCTAACAGTCCTGTATATTAGGTTCAGATATTTTCCCTGTTTTATGGATAAGAAAACAGAGGTTGAGCAACTTGATGCAAATCAGATCTAGTAGAGACATCAGGATCTGCACATGTGCATTGTGCTTGCAGATGAAGACCAAGCTCTTAATTATTAAGTGTGGGTATATAAGGTCAAGAGTAGCAGAAAGGGTCACTTTATACTGAGCAGAAAAAAAAATATTTAATTGAGCTTGTATAAGCTTATATAAGCTTCCTCTTATCTCAAGCTAAGATTCTTTCCAACAAACTCAGGGTGAACCCCCAGAAACCTGATCACTGTAATTTTAGGAAATAATAATAAAGATTTTAAGAAATCAGGCAATGTCTGAAGTCAGAAAGTAGAAGTACGTTTTCAACTGAGAAATACCAAATAGTTGTCTTTCTCTTCATACAGTAAGATATTGAATTAATTTACATGCAGTGCTCATTTACCTACCCTATAAGTATTTTTGCAGAATCACCAGATTAACATTGAGCAATTAACAATATTCTCCAAATGCCTCAGTTAAAAAAAAAATACGATTTTGACAACTACCTTCTAAAGCAGAATTTCCTTTAAATATCAAACAGAATATGCTAAATAAAATTTAAACAACATTTTAATGGATATTTAAATTGATTCCACGTTAAGCGATATTTACAATTGAGATTACATGATCTCAAAGGGATCATAAATTGAGATTTGAGTAATTGATACTTTTTGATGTAAGCATAATTTATCCAAAGTGTAAAATTGCATGCAATGAATCATCAGTAATCTACATCTCACACTGGATTTGAGATACTTGCTTTTATGTAAAATACGAATAGGTGAGATTTAAGATACTAGTTGACTATATGCCTTGTCAAAGCAGGTGTGCAACTCTTCATTTGGTTTTAACAACTACCTTCGCAAAAGTGTTGACTGCTGCTATGGACTGAATTGTAACCCCCCAAATTCATAACCTAACCTCAATATAATCATATTTTTTTCAGGTTTCATTTTTATTTTTTAAATTCAAGTATAAATTAATACAGTGTTATTACTTTCAGATGTACAATATGATTCAACAATTCTGTACATTTCTCAGTGCTCATCAAGATAAATGTATTCTTAATCCCTTTTATCTGTTTCACCCATCCTTCCACACCCACCATTCCTCTGGCAACCACGTTCTCTGTAACTTTTTTGGTCTTTTTTTTCTTTTTTTCTTTGTTCATTTGTTTTATTTCTTGAATTCCACATAGGACTAAAATCATATGATACTTGTCTTTCTCTGACTGACTTAGTTCATTGCGCTTTATGTCTTCTAGGTCCATTCATGTTGCAAATGGCAAGATTGCATCCTTTTTAATGGCTGAGTAATATTGCATTGTGTGTATATATATATACACACACATACCACATCTTCTTTATCCATTCATCTCTCCATGGACACTTGGGTTGCTTCCATATCTTGGCTATTTTAAGTAATTCTGCAATAAACATAGGGGTGCATATATCTTTTTAAATTTAAGTTTTTGTTTTCTTTGGGTAAATACCCAATAGAGGAATTACTGGGTCATATGGTAATTCTATTTTTAATTTTTTGAGGAACCCCCATACTGTTTTCCACAGTGGCTGCACTAATTTGCATTCCTGCCAACAGTACAAGAGGGTTCCTTTTTCTACACATCCTGGCTAACACTTGTCATTTCTTGTGTTTTTTATTTTAGCCATTGTGATGGGTGTGAGGTGATATTTCATTGTGGTTTTGATTTGCATTTCCCCGATGTTTACTGATGTTGAGCACCTTTGTATGTGTCTGTTGGCCATCTGTATGTTGTCTTTGGAGAAATGTCTGTTCAGGTCCTCTATCCATTTTTTAATGGGATTTTTTTTTTTTTTTGGTATTAAGTTGTATAAGTTCTTTATATATTTTGGATATTAAGCCCTTATTCAATATATCATTTGAAAATATCTTCTCCCATTCAGTAGGTTGCCCTTTTGTTTTGTTGATTGTTTCCTTCAGTGTGCAAAACCTTTTTATTTTGGTGTAGTCCCAATAGTTTAATTTTTTGCTTTTGTTTCCCTTGCCAAAACAGACATATCTAGAAAAACATTTCTATGGCCAATATCCAAGAAATTACTGCCTATGTTTTCTTTTTTTTATTATGTTCAGTTAGCCACTGTATAGTACATCATTAGTTTTTGATGTAGTGTTCAATGATTCATTAGTTGTGTATAACACCCAGTGCTCATCACAACACGCACCTATGTTTTCTTCTAGGTTTCAGATCTCACATTTAGGTCTGCAATTAATTTTATTTTTGTATGCAGTGTAAGACAGAGCAAGAAGAACGTAGCTGGAAGCCAAGTAGAGAGCTGTCACTAGAATCTGACTACGCTGTTTTTCTGGTCATGAACTTCTAGCTTCAGAACCCTAAGAACGTAAATATCTATTGGTTAAGCCACACGATGTATGGTATTTTGCTATGGCAGCCCAAGCTAAGATATCTGCTTTCTAAGAATAATATCATTTGCAGTTTTGGTAAAAATTTAAATCTTTATATTATAATTACAGCTTTTCTCTTTTTGCAGATTTGTTGTGGTAGACTCTGTTTTCCATTGTATTATATTCTGTTTGTGATGAATGAATTTGTCATTATCATAATTATTTTGCATTGTTCTTTTACCAGAATTTCAATGTGTTCTATCTTTTGCCTTTAAATCATATTTCAATAACTTTAAAATAAAACCACATCATGCTATAAAACTATTTTTAAAGGAAATAGTCTACTCTGATAATCTGAAATACAGAAATAATTTAACATTAATTTTCTAAAGGTTACTTTGGGTTAAATTTCACCCAACAGAAGCTAAGTAGTTAAATCCACAAAAAAAAAGTGTGGCAATATATTTCATTAGTACATTTAAAAAGAAATAACATTGATGAAAAGAAAATCCAACTATTTCAAGATAATGGAAGAAAAATATATGTCTTTTAAAATATTTTTCAAAATGAATTTTCATAATTTAAAATATGTATTTTTAGTACATTTCTACTGAATGGAAATTAAAATATGCTTCAAATACTGCTTACGCTATCAAGTTACATATGAAAATATATGAATTAAACTTTTACAAACAAATTTGAAGTGTTTATGTTACATAATAATATGCCAACTTCCACTTATCTCTGTGCTATAAAAATGGCATTTTCTTTTGGACGTATCAAATTGAAGTCTGACTCTGTGGAGTAACCCTACATAATTTAGTCCAGTAAAAAATGTATATTAGAAAACCGTTGCTTTCTCTATCCCCCTCCTTTGGAAACGCTCTGATTGTTTAATGGTGAATAAATAAGAGTGAGGAGTTTACTACTCTCGGAATGAAAACTTATGGATATTGCTTAGTACATTTTTAATCATATGATAAAACATAGCTCTATTTTACCCATTTTATGTTAATGTTCTTTTCTTATTCCTAATATTTTCTTCTAATAAAATAGCACATTTTAGAAGTTTACTTGTTTCCCTTTCCCTTTGGAAATGTTTAAGTGACAATTGTTATTCAGTCATTTTACTTTCCAATCCATTGGGTCTCTGTGAATTGTGGGATTGATAGCTCTCAAGATTGGCTGCTTGCAAGTGTATTAGGAAACCTCGCAATTATTCAGAAGGTATATATAATTCATTGACTCTTTAACATAAATAGATATAAGTAATAGGAAATATGTATTATATCATTTATAATTAAATTTCATAATTAAAAAGAAATGTAATATGTACAATGTATCATAACACCTTATTTCAGAAAATATGATCTAAAGGTATTTGTATGAGTTGCAACTAACATTTCTTTTATGTTTTTATTGTAGTAAGAACTTTTAAAATGAGATCTACTCAACAGATTTTTAAATATAAAAAAATACACATTATTGTTTACTATAGGCAAAGTGTTGTACAGCAGATCTCTAGAACTTACTCATTTTGCATAACATTTTATACTCTTTGAACAGCAACTCTCCATTGCCCCCTCTCCCCAATCCCTGGCAACCTCCATTCTACTCTCTGCTTTTATGAATTTAACAAGTTAAATACCTCATATAAGTGGAATCATGCAGTATTTGTCCTTCAGTGGCTGCCTTATTCCACTTGCCATAATGTCTTCCAGGTTCATCCATGTTGTTGCAAAATGCAGAACCCCCCCCTTTTTTTAAGTCTAAATAATATTCCACTGTGAATATATATTACATTTTTTTTATCCATTCAATGATCAGTGAACATTTATGTTGTTTCTATATCTTGGCTATTGTGAATAATGCTATAATAAAAATAGTCGTGCAGATATCACTTCAAAATCTTGAATTCAATTCTTTTGGATATATACCAGAAGTAGGATTACTGGATCGTATGGTAGTTCTATTTTTAATTTATTGAAGAATCTCCATACTGTTTCCCATAAAAGTCACACCATTTTACATTCCCACCAACAGTGTACAAGACTTCCAGTTTCTCCACATCCTTGCCAACACATGCTGTCTTTTGTATTTTTGATAATTTTACCTCACACCTGTTAGGATGGATATCTCATATTGCTTTTGATTTGTATTTCTCTGATAATGAGCATCTTTTCTTTTTTTTTAAGATTTACTTATTATTTGAGGGAGAGAGAGAGAGAGCACAAGCAGGGGGAGGGACAGAAGGAGAGGGAGAAAGAATCCTTAAGCCGACTCCCAGCTGAGCACAAAGCCTGATGTGGGGACCCTGGGATCATGACCTGAGCAGAAATCAAGAACCAGCAACCTAACCAACTGAGCCACCCAGGTGCTCTGTGCATCTTTTCATATACCTATTGCCCATTTTTATGTCCTTTTTTTGGAAATGTCTATTCAGGTCCTTTGCTAATTTTTAATTGGGTTATTTGGTTTTTTTGCTATTAAGTTGTAGGAGTTTCTTACATATTTTAGGTATTAACCCCTTAAAGGCATACATATTATTTGCAAATATTTTCCTTCATTCTATAGGTTGCCTTTTTGCTCTGTTGTTATCTTTGTTTAGAAGCTTTTTAGTTTGATGTCGTCCCAGATTAGTGTGGGTTTATTTCTAGGTTCTATTCTATTCCATTGGTCCATATGTCTGACTTTATGCAAGTACCATGCTGTTTTAATTACTATAGATTTTTTTTTTTACATTATGTTAGTCACCATACAGTATATCGTTAGTTTTTGATGTACTGTTCCATGATTCATCGTTTGTGTATAACACCCAGTGCTCCATGCAATATGCCCTCCTTAATATGCAATATGCCCTCCTTAATACCCATCACCAGGCTAACCCATCCCTCCACCCCTCCTCCCCTCTAAAACCCTCATTTTGTTTCCCAGAGTCCATAGTCTCTCATGGTTCATCTCCCTATAGCTTTTTAAAATATTTTGAAATGAGGAAGTGTGATGCCTCCAGCATTGTTATTGGTCAAGATTACTTTGGTTACTTAGGGTCTATTGTGGTTCAATATGAATTTTTTGATTTTTAAGATTTCTGTTAAACTGCTATTAGGATTTTCATAGGGATTGCACTTAATCTTTAGATTGCTTTGGGTACTGTAGACATTTTGGAAATATTAACTCTTCCAACCCATGAACACAAGATCTCTTTCCATTTGTTTCTTCTTTCATTTAAATACAATATTTTGTAGTTTTCAGTGCACCAGTCTTACATCTCCTTGGTTTAATCTAGGTTTAAATTTAATCCTAAGCATTTTATTCTTTTGATGCTATTGTAAATGAGATTGTTTTCTTAATATCCTTTTCAGATTGTTAGTGTTTATGATTAAAACTGATTTTTTATAAAACTGATTCAATGTCACTGAATTTGTTAGCTCTGTTTTTTGGTAGAAACTTAAGAATTTTCTACACATAAGATCATACTATCTGCAAAAAAGGCAATTTTCTTTATTTCTGATTTTAATTTTTCTAAAAAAGAAAAAAAAACACAAACTTTTTTCTTGCTTAACTGCTCTGATTAGGACTTCCAGTATTTTGTCAAATAGAAGTAGCAAGAGTGGGCATCCTTGCTGTGTTCCTGACCTTAGAAGAAAAGCTTTCATTTTTTTCAATGTTGAGTGTGATGTTTGCTGTGGGCTTATCATATATGGCCTTTATTGTATTGAGGCACACTTATACCTATTTTGTTAAGAGTTTTTTTTTTTTTAATTCCAGTATAGTTAACATACAGTGTTATATTAGTTTCAGGTGTACAATACAGTGATTCAACAATTCTACATATTCGTTGATGTTCATCAAGATAAGGGTACTCTTAATCCCCATCACCTATTCCATCAACCCAACCCCACCTCTCCTCTGATAACCATCTGTTTGTTCTCTATAGTTGAGTCTGTTTTTTGGTTTGCCTTTTTTCCCTTTGTTCATTTGTTTTGTTTCTTAAATTCCACATATGAGTGAAATCACATGGTATTTGTCTTTCTCTGACTGACTTATTTTACTTAGCATTCTACTCTACTTCCAACCATTTTGTTGCAAATGGCAAGATTTCATTCTTTTTTATAACTGTATAGTATTCCACTATATATACATATATATATGCCGCTTCTTTATCCATTCATCTATCAATGGGTACTTGGGCTGCTTCCATAATTTTGCTATTGCAAATAATGCTGCAATAAACATAGGGGTGCATATATCCTTTTGAATTCGTGCTTTCATAGTCTTTGGGTAGATACCCAGTAATATGATTAATTCCAGTATTCTGTCTATTTGGTAATTCTATTTTTGATTTTTCGAGGAACCCTTGTATTGTTTTCCAGAGTGGCTGCACCAGTTTGCATTGCCAACAAGAGTGCACGAGGGTTCCTTTTGCTTCACATCCTTGCTAACACTTGCAGTTTCTTGTGTTTTTGATTTTAGTGATTCTGACAGGTGTGAGGTGATATCTCATTATGGTTTTGACTTGTATTTCCCTGATGATGAGTGATGTTGAGCATCTTTTCATGTGTCTGTTGGCCATTTGTATGTCTTCTTTGGAGAAATGTCTGTTCATGTCTTCTGCCCATTTTTAACTGGATTATTTTTATTTTTGGTGTTGTGGAAGTTCCAGATTTCAAGTTCTACTACAAAGCTATAGTAATCAAAATAGTATGGCACTGGCACAAAATAGACACACAGATCAGTCGAACAGGATAGATAGCCCAGAAACAAACCCATGATTATATGGTCAATTAATCTTTGACAAAAGAGGCAATAATATGCAATAGGAAAAAGTCTCTTCAGCAAATGGTGTTGGGGAAACTGGACATCTACCTGCAATGGAGTGAAATGACTACTTTCTTACACCATACACAAAAATAAACTCAAAATAGATTAAGGACCTAAATATGAGACCTGAAATCATAAAGATCCTAGAAGAGGGCACAGGTAGTAATTTCTCTGACATCAGCTGTAACATATTCTAGATATGTCTCCTGAGGCAAGGGAAATAAAAGCAAAAATCAAGTATCCAGACTATATCAAAATAAAAAGTTTCTACACAACAAAGGAAACAATCAACAACACTAAAAGATAACCTATCAAATGGGAGAAATTATTTGCAAATGACATACAATAAAGGGTTAATATCCAAAATATATAAAGAACTTCTAAAACTAAACACACAAATAATCCACTTAAGAGTTTTTATAATGAAAAGGTGTTGAGTTTTGCAAATGCTTTTTGTGCGTCTATTGAGAGAGTCATGTGATTTTTATCCTTCATTCTGTTAATGTGTTGTATCACATTAATTAATAGCATATGCTGAACTATTGTTGGGCTAAATCCCAGTTGGTCATGGTGTATGATCCTTCTAATGTGCTGTTGAATTTGGTTTGCTAGTATTTTGTTGAGGATATTTGCATCTACATTTATTAGAAATGTTGGCATGAATGAATGAATGAACCAATGAACCAATAAACAAATAATTTCCCTTATAGTCTCTTTCTCTGGCTTTGGTATCAGGTTAATGCTGACCTTATAAAAGGTGTTTGGGAATGTCTCCATTTTCAATTTTTTTTTCAAGAGCCAGAAAATAGTTATTTTAATATTTAAAAATTTTTGTAGAATTATTTGAAAGTTTGGTAGAATTCATCATTGCAGCCATGTGGTTCTGGGCTTTTATTTGTTGGCAAGTTTGTGATTACTCATTCAGTCTCTATTTCAGTTACTTGTTCAGATTTTCCATTTCTTCATGACTTAGTCTTTGTAGGTTATATGTTTCTGGTAATATATCCATTTCTTTTAGGTTATCTAGTTTGTTGGGGTAAAATTATCCATAGTCATCTCTAATGATCTTTTTTCTTTATGTGGCATTAGCTATAATTTCTCTTCTCTTATTCCTGATCTTATTTAAGTCTTCTCTTTCTTCTTAGTCTACTTTAAGGATTCATCAATTTGTTGACATTTTTAAAAAAACAACCCTTAGTTTCTTTGATTTTGTTTTATTCTTTTTTTTAATCATTGCTTCTGCTCTAACCTTTGTTATTTCCTTCCTTCTGCAACTTTTGGCCTTAATTTGTGCTTTTTCTAGCTCTGAGAGGTATAAAATTATGTGGCTTGAGATCTTTCTTCTTTAATGTAAGTGTTTATTGCTATCATCTTGCCTCTTGTTACTGCTTTTGCAGAATTCCATGTTTTGGTATGTTTTGTTTTCATTTGTTTTCAGATATTTTCTAATTTCCCTTTTGACTCTTCTTTTAGCCATTGGTTGTTCAAATGTGTTAATTTCCTTATATTTGTGGTAATTTTCCAGTTTTCTTCCCTTATTGATTTCTAATTTCATTTTATTGTGGTCAGAAATGATACTTGGAATGATTTCAACTTTCTTAAATTTGTTAAGACTTGTTTTAGTTGTGAGTTAAATATTCCATATACACTTGAGAAAAATGTATATTCTGCTGCTATTGGGTAGAATGTTCTATATTAGGTCTATAGGGCTGTTCAACTCGACTGTCTATTGACTTTCTGTATGGATAATCTGTCGCTTTGGAAAGAGAAGTATTGAAGTCTCCTATTACTTTGTTTCTATTTCTCCTTTCAGATAGATATTTTTAATTACTTACATTTTTTGATGTTGGGTATATATATATTTATACTTGTTTATATGTTCCTGATGAACTGATCCTTTTATCATTATACAATAACCCTCGTCTTTTGTGACAGTTTTTGACTTAGTCTATTTTGTCCAATAAAAATATTAGCCACCTCTGTTCTCTTTTGGTTACCATTTGCATGTGATGTCTTTTTCCATCTCTTCACTTCAGACTGTGTCCTTAAGTCTAAAATGAGTCTCTTGTATTAAACAGAGTTTGATCTTGTTTTTGTATCCATTCAAACCACTCTGTCTTTTGGGGAGTTTATTCCATTTAGGCCTAAAGGAATTATTATTAGGTAAGAAATTACTATTAAAATCCTGTTTTCTGCCTGTCTTGTCATTCTTTGTTTCTTTTTCCATTCTTCCCATTCTTTCTTTGTATTTCATTGATTTTTTTAATCGATGTGCTTTGATTCCTTTCTCTTTGTGTGTGTATGTGTGTGTGTGTAACTCATATAGGTATGTTCTTGTGGATACCATAAGGCTTTTATAAAATATCTCATAACAGTCTATTTTAAGCTGGTAAGAACTCAAATCACATACAAAAATTACACTTTTATTTCTCCCCTCCCATCATTTTGTTATTGATGTCATAATTTACATCTTTATATATTATGTATCCATTAACATTATTTGTACTTCTAGTTATTCATAATACTTTCAACTTTTATACTAGGATTAAAAGTGATTTATAAACCACCATTAGAGTATAATAGTATTCTGTATTTGTCTATATATTTACATTTACCAGTGAGTTTTATGCTTGCATATGCTGTAGTGTTGCTGTTTAGTATGTGTTCATTTCAACTTGACGAACTCTCAAGAATTTCTCATAAAACAGGTTTAGTGATGATAAACTCCCCAAGCTTTTGTTTGGGAAAGTCTTTATATCTTTTTCATATTTGAAGTTTTGCTGCATATAATTTTCTAAGTTGGCAGTTCTTTTCTTTCAGTACTTTGAATATATCCTGCTGCTCCCTGCTGGCCAGCAAGATTTCTATTAATAAACTAACTGATGGCTTTATGATGGGAGTTCACTTGTACATGAGGAGTTGCTTTTCTTTTGCTGTTGTCAAAATTCTCTCTTTGTCCTAGACCTTTAAAAATGTGATTACAATGTATCTCAGTGTGGACTTCTTTAGGTGCATGCTATTTGGAGTCCTTTGAGCTTAATGGATCTGGATGGTCCTTTCCCTCCCCAGGTTTGGGAAGTTTTCAGCCACTATTTCTCTAAGTATTCTTTCTACCCCTTTCCTTTCTCTTCTTTTTCTCATATTGTCATACTGCATGTATTAGTTCATTTGATGGAGTTCTGTAAGTCCCTTAGGCTTTCTTTGCTGTTATTTTTTTGTTTTTGCTTTTGTTTTGTTTTTGTTTTTTGGTTTGTTTGTTTGTTTGTTCGCTTATTTGTTTCTCTGACTGGAAAATTCCAATCCCCTGTCTTCAAGTTTATTTCTTCATTATTCTGCTTGATCAAGTCTGATACTAAAGCCTTCAATTGAATTTTTTAGTTTGGTTATTGTGTTCTTCAGCTCCAGGATTTCTGTTGATCTTTTTTATAATCTATCTTCTTATTTTATAGGTTCTTTCTCCTTTTGCTTATGTATTGCTCTCATGATGTCATTTAGTTGTCTGTGTTCTCTTATAACTCACTGAGCTACTTTAGATGATTATTTTGAGGGTTGTTTTTTTCTTTCTGTCAGGAAATCCATAGATCTCCATTTATATAGGGCTGGGTACTGCAGATTGATTTTTTCCTTTGATTTTTGTCATGTTTCCATGATTCATGTTCCTTGTAGTTTTACTTTACTTTGAAAAAAGTCACCTCTACCAGTCTTTATGAATTGGCTTTGACAAAGAAAGACTTTCACCAATTGGCTCAGCTAGTGATTCTGAAAGTTTCTCAAACAGCAAAACACCCACTCTTTTTCTTTTGTTTCTTGATGCCCTTACCAAACTATGCTAATTCCACCAGTGTTCCATTAAGACAGAAACCGTCCCTGGGGAAGTGAACCAAAAGGCCAGCTACATTGGATGGATGTTTCACTTTTACCCCCCAACCCTGCTTTCCCTTTGAGAAATTATAGGCTTAGGATATCTATCTCAGTATTGAGTTGTGCCAGCCTGAAGCAGGAGCTGATGTGGGTAAAATGAAATTGTTCTTCTTACCTATTTCAATGTGACTGTTCTCAGTTTTATGTTCGTATGGGTTTTGCAACTTCTTACAGGCTTCTGGGCTTCTCCTAAAGGTATTTTGATCTGTATGTCAATGTTAAACTGGTAATTTTGTGAGGGAACAAAGGCTGACACTTCCTACTCTGCCATCATGCTGACATTACTCTTCACAACTGACAACTGACTTTCCTATACTGTAAATTTGCAATGAGAATTTCTTAATTTTGTTTTTGATATAAGAAACATGAAAAAAAGGAAAGAAAATAGGTTAGAACTATTTTTTAAAAGTAAACTCTACACACAACATGGGTCTCAAACTCATGACTCCAAGATCAAGAATCATGTGCTATACCAACTGAGCACCAACCAGGTGCCCCTATGTTAGAACTAATGATAGGAAGACCTGAGCTAACAATTTTCTGACCAAATACAATATTTTGCTACACAGAAATAAATTGCCACTGAGAGTTCTTTTCACAATATAGTCAAACCCAACCCACTTTTGTGTTACTTTTAGTGTACCATATAAGCTCATTCTTTATTGTAAGTAATTTATAGTGAATGATATTTTTATTAATTTCAAAAAATATTTATAACAAAAAAACATGAATTTAGTGCTTTATTATATGTTTGTGTTTTTGAAAAAATAGTTACCATTATATTTTTAAATTATGAATTTGTGTTTTTATGTTTCCAGAAAACTTGTCTTAACTATATAAGCTCCTAAGAGGTAGCCATTGAAGGTCTTGATTTGACCAAATTTGCAACTAACTAAATTTTCAAACACATGAACCCACACTGACATGCACACCCAACAATACAAGTAATAATATATTTGGTATGTCAAACAAATCTAATTTAATGTCACATGTTTTATTTATCTTTATATTATTGAAAGAGTTCCACTTTTCTAAAATGAATTTTAATATTAATCGTATCTGATATATTATTAAATGAATCAACTATTTATTTTCAACTAATTACCATGAAAGTTACCATGAAAAATATTAATTAAAAAACATATTATCCAATTATAAAATTACATACCAGGAGATTTTCTCATTTTCTTTTTTATCACTGTGTGAAAATGGAGGTAATTGCTTAAAGCAACATAATATAAGCTAAAGGATAAAATTGTAGTAAGTAGCAAAAACCTAAGCAACAAAGTGAATGATGGTTTATCAGTCTGGGCTCAGTCAGGGCTCAGTCAGGGAAGCAGGGCATTTGAGTATTAGGGATTATCTTTATTTACTATAAGAAATAATTGTGGGAGGAGATAGAGGAGTTAAAGGTTTTGAGGGAGAGAAGGAAAGTCAAAGAAGGAAAAAGTAAACTAGTTCTCTGAAGCAAACAAACAAGTCAGAACCATATATCAAGTAGCAAAATTGGGGAAAGGAAAATGCAAACTCATGGAGAGGTCAATGGAAGCCTAAGGACTGCGGAGCCACAAGATCTGTGGGTCCATATTTAAGCATCAAGGAGATGGGACTGCTATTGGTAACAGTCCAAAATTGGGAAGAAAGCTAGATATAGAGAGAAGAGTGAGGACAAAGTGAAACACTGAACAATTCTACAGCTCCCCTTCATTGTACTTGGTCCTGAAGATCTTTAGGAGTAATGACTACTGCTTCATTTCTGCTCTTCAAATCTCATACAAGGGCTTCTTCTGGTCAACTCTAACTCTGAAAGATCAAGAAAAAGAGAATCTGGGAAAAGTAGTTCAAAGATGTTTCCAGCAGAAAAATTCAGCCTAGTGTCATTTTTAAGTGAATGAATTGATTGTTATTAAATCTACTAATGACCCTACTTAAAATGAATTATTTACAAATAACTTCAGGTATGAATTTAAGAAACCTCAGGGTTGAATTATCTACACCAGAATCATCCATTTTCTCTACAACACTTTTTTTCTCCCTAAAATATAGAAAACTAGTAAAATATTGGGCTTTTGCAAAGTTTGAAGGATTACCAAAATACACATTTTGTTAAATTTATTTTTACAGTTTATTATATTGTTTGACTTTGTTAACATTTAAGTAGAACACCGGGATGTCAGTTGGTGAGAAGTGGTTCAACAAGAGACCACAGGGAGAAGTAAAATAGTTTGTTATTCACTAATCCTGGAGAAGGTACATGGCATGCTGCCTCGAGGGGCCATGTAGGGAAGTAAAGGCAGGGTACAGGCAGAGAGCACAGCAGGACCTCTATTAGGGTCTATTTGGGATTGCTGGTGAAGACTGGATTGGTTAATTCAAACCAAATGGAACAGGTTCATGAAGTTTTGTGGGGGTCTTATCTGAGGGATGTACAAGGGGAAGGCCCTGGGAGGTAGGGGAGACTAGCACAAGGGCCATTGAGGAGTCACATGAGGAATTTACATTCATTTGTGACTGGGCAATTGTCTAGGGCAGACACTCATGGGAGGGGCTAAAGTCCATTCAAGGCCACCTGGCCACACAAAATAGATGTGGAAGCAGCAATATTATGGAATAGTTTGGCTAAACAATTCATCCTGTGAGGCCTTGGCACCAGGAATAAAATCAGTTGTGTAACACATATGTTAAAGGACATAGATATTGTTCTCTGAAGCTACTGTAAAGCACATTTAAGGCAAAAATAGTGAGGCTTATGATGAATAGATTTGGTACTGTTTGAAATCCCATTCTTAGCCATTGCTCCCAAGTGAATGGTTACAACCTTGAGAACAAATCTGGGACCTCAGAGGATGAGAGTTTGTTGAAACATTTTAGCTATTATATATGAGCTATGTACTTTATGAGACCTCTTCTGGAGGTTGGCCTGTACCTGTCCTGAGCTGTAAGTGTCTATGCAGAAAGAGGTGCCCTCTATAGAACAGATTCCATCCTGTTCAGCTAACAGGAATCTAATGTCAGTCATTTATCTGCCACCATTTGATTTGTGCTACTGAGTCATGCTGTTGTTGCATGAGACTCAATATGATATAGTGTCTGCATGTGGTTGGTTAGGGTGGCTGATAATTGCTGGGTTTCAAGTTTCAGTTCCTAATTCTATTATTCCCATGAATTTGACTTTGACAAACTTTACTGGAAAGATCTGTGGTGGATGTGTCCAGTGACCAGACTAGTAGGCAGCTGCTTCCTTCTCTAAGTTGTCCCAGCCTCACTGGGATTAGATTCAGCCTCCACTAGTGCAATGGCAGCAGGATCATTAAAGCTGGCCCCTAAACCCCAAGAGCATTTGGCATGTTGGTACATTGTGGTACTGAGCAGCACCCAGGGTACTTTTATGGGTGTCTTGCATTTAGTGAGGAGCTTGCTAACTTCCTTGGGCATTTTAAGTGGTGCAGGTGCCAGGTGCTCAGGCCATTTGTATTGGGCCATTAGATCTTATTTCACCCCACGATATGGCAGAGGGTGGGGGAATGAAGTGTGATAGCAACAGCAAGGTATGAGGTGACAGAGGGAATGCAGGCCACAGACACAGTTGCCTTTGGGAGGGGCCATTTCCTCCCAAGTGAGGATGCTCCAACTGCACTGGTTAGGACTCAGAGTCCCAGTGCCAACCATAAGCAGAGGGAAGGGGAGTCTCCATTTTCTTCTAAGGGCACTGCTTGACACTTCTATTTGGTAGCCCATACTTGGGCAGGGGTTGCTACTCATGGGTCCTGGCCCTTAACTAACACAAGAGGATCTTGCAAAAGGCTTAGCTAGTTCTACTAACAATGGACAGCAAAGCTGGTGGCATCACAATTCCAGACTTCCAGCTCTACTACAAAGCTGTCATCATCAAGACAGTATGGTACTGGCACAAAAACAGACACATAGATCAATGGAACAGAATAGAGAGCCCAGAAATGGACCCTCAACTCTCTGGTCAACTAATCTTTGACAAAGCAGGAAAGAATGTCCAATGGAAAGTCTCTTCAACAAATGGTGTTGGGAAAATTGGACAGCCACATGCAGAAGAATGAAACTGGACCATTTCCTTACACCACACACAAAAAA